>NW_027526335.1:5606122-5652549 GCF_048455015.1 Haemaphysalis longicornis
ATATTCGCCCGCCGTACTTAGATAGCGAATGCACGGTAGCTTTGTTAGTGACACTTCATGCTGAGTGTTCACCCACTCAATCACCAGGGAGAGACAACAAAACTAGTGGCGATAACCCAGCTGGCAAAAAGTGATGGGGGCAGGAGTTTCTGAACAGCCAGAGTTCTTAGTTAATCCGTAAGACTCAGTGGGTAGTCGGTGTCCACGGTGGGGCTTCTGCATTTGTAGAGGAGGGGACACGTAACCCCATCTCCCTGGTGCTCTTGTCGGTGCTCCACTAACACCAGAAGGGTTGCTTTCCGATAATACCTATAACAGTACAGTACGGCTACCAAAAAAGCAGTTCAGAAATAGCGATGGCACCGGACACGCCGCCGTAAGGATGAAACAACCTTCTATCAATCGGTTGCACAAAACGCACACCTCCTTCGTAGGTTAGGTTGTCTTTTTTTCATTTACATGTCGACTTTTTCTTTTTGCCTTTTTCTTTTGCCTTTTCTTTTCGTCATGGACACATGCGAACATTTCACTCATCCCTAAGCACGGAAAATCGTTGAGCTTAGATCACCTCCGGCCAATTTCTCTCACCTCCTGTATCGGAAAAGTACTAGAACATATCATACATGCCAGACTCACCAAACACATAAACCAAACCAACGCCCTGCCTCCCACCATGTTCGGTTTCCGGGCTGGACTCTCGACAAATGATGTTAATCTCCAACTCTACCACGACATCATTTCTTCCCCCCAACAGTCTGACACAGCAGCGATTTTTGCACTAGACCTCACGGAAGCCTTTGACCAGGTCTCACAACCGTCAATCCTCAATGGTCTTTCCTCTATCTGCCCTGGCTTACGAACGTACAATTATGTTAAAGCTTTCCTTTCCTCACGGACCGCAACCCTCTGACTAGGCAACTTAGAATCAGGCGAGCTTCACCCACCCCCAGTAGGCACTCCGCAAGGAGCTGTGCTATCCCCTCTCCTTTTCAACATAGCCCCCCTTCATTATGGAAAGGCTCTAGATCGCATTCCAAACCCACACTTTAGCCTGTATGCAGACGACATCACACTTTGGACAAGCGGAGGTAGTGACGCACAAGTAGAGCAGACTCTCCAAGCAGCAGCGTCAGCCGTGGTTGAGGGAGCCACTATAGCCGGCCTCCAATGCTCCCCATCTAAATCAGAACTACTACTTCTCAATCCGAAGCGCGCAAACCGCACACCGTAATCGTTCAAACACAGCGCCTTTCTTCACACGCTTCCCAAACCATCGGACTTCTTCGCCGCATCGCTTCCAAAAAACACGGGCTTAAGGAAGCAGACAGGCTCCGCCTCGTTCAAGCATTCGTTGTTAGCCGAATCACCTGTGCTCTCCCGTACCTCCTCCCCTCTAATTCAGAACTGGCCAAAATTAATTGCCTTTTCCGCACAATATACAAAGCTGCTCTGCAACTCCCTCCCGGCACCTCCACTGCCAGACTAGAAGGAACAGGGGTGTACAACACTGCCGAAGAGTTGATAGAGGCGCACCGGATGAGCCAACTAAGCCGCCTAGCCAAAACTACCCCCGGCAAACACCTCCTTCAACGCCTACAGCTAAATGCGCCTATTATTACAGATCCAAAACTCCCCATACCTATTGAAACCCACGCCTGCCTCAAAGTACGTCCCCTACCCCGCAATATGCTCCCTCATATTCACCAGCGCCGCAGAGAGCAACGAGCCAAAGCCTTAGCAGAACGCTGCGCCATACGGCCCGCCACAGTGTACGTAGATGCCGCCGAGCACCGACACAAGAACTCTTTTGCACTGACGATCATTAATGCCCCCCCCCCTCCCCCCCTATCAACTCCCTCACAATTCGTACCTCGGAATCTGCGACGGCGTAAGAGGCGGCAATCGCACTAGCCCTGTCGCACCGGCCAACCCCTGAATTCATATTATCCGATTCGAAAACGGCCATTCGAAATTTTGTGCGGGTGCCATCTCACCCCAGGCCCTAAAACTTCTTATGCAATAGAATTGATCTGGACTCCTGCCCACACTGGGCTTGGAAGCAATGAGGCGGCTCATGCAACGCAACGGCCCGAGCGCTCACCTCCCGGGCATACACCAGCCCCATTGCTTCCCACGGAGCCAGGTCAGCTCGCGACAGCCTCTTTGGCTACCACGACATCATCATGTATTACCGCTTCTCTCGCCTCCGATTCCCCCGCCCACCCTTCCCTCAGCTACACGGAAGAACGGCTCTGGAGACTCCTATATACAAACAGAATCTTTACCCAACAGAGCTCTCCTTCACCGTATTCACCCCTCCCTATCCTCATCATGCGGCGCGAAGGCCACCGTGCAGCACCACGTGTCTCGAGTCTCGACGACCCCGTATACCCCCAATCACCACCCCGGAGCTGTGGGAGGCGGCGCTGGGCTGCTTTGACCTGACGACGCAACAAGCCCTGACGGACAGAGCAGCCGAGGTCGCTGAGCAGCTGCGGCTGCTGGCCACCCGCCCCGCCTAACAGGGCCCAATTTTAATAAAGTGTCTCTCTCTCTCTCTCTCTCTCTCTCTCTCTCTCTCTCTCTCTCTCTCTCTCTCTCTCTCTCTCTCTCTCTCTCTCTCTCTCTCTCTCTCTCTCTCTCTCTCTCTCTCCGTGCGTAGCGTCCATTCTGGCGAACAGTCGGGCCGATAACGAAAACTATGCCGCTTAGGTCGTAAGCTAGGAGCGCTGCAGTCATTTTACAGTGCCCTGTTCGCATTGCTTTAAAAGGAGCAATCAGACTGCGCGTCGATAAAGCTCAGCTGTGTAATACTGCGCGGGTCTAGATCCAGTTCTCGCCCGGTCATTTATCCCCTGGAAGTCGCGAACAAATTATGCGGAAAATAATTCAGGCAGTTCGCGTGCGTGTCTATAGTATACGCACATTCGCACTCCCGTTCGCCTCCTGTCGACGTCTCCAAGCGTCGCAGACAGCCGCAGCGCATGCGCAGCGGATGAGAGCAGAAAGGAACATCCGAGAAGCAAACGGCCCCGCAAAAGAGACATCGGCGTCGGGTCACGATTTCCATCTGCGTGGACGCACGAACGGCGTATCGGCGGGCCATCCGCGCCCGACGTAATGGGGCGGTTGAATTCTCGGTTCCACTGCTGCGTTGTCCGAGCGGGCCCGGTCATCGTGTGGGCGATGCTCCCATGCGCAGAGAGAGCCAGCTTTGCCCCGTGGCTCTTCTTTTTCTATTTATTTCCACTCTAATTTCGGGTTCCCGAGGATCGGTGCGCGCGTGTTCGCTGCTCTTATCCACGCATTGGCGCTTTGAGTGCCTGCACGGGCACCATCTGGAGTGCACACAAAAAAAGCTGGACCCGTTTGTTGTTCTGGCCGGTCTACCGAATACTCTGGCACAGAAGATGCTAGCAATGAGAGGGGGGGGTGGGGGGGATTTTCGCCTCGGGTTGTGGAGGCCGCCCATTCGTTCTGGCGCGCTTCCGCGGTGCACATTTATGTGACATTCTTTTCGTTCGAGACATCTTTGATTGCCTACTGCTGCAAAATGTGCCACTGTGCGGGCATCAGACTTTTCTGGAACGTGCCTCCTTCTCTGGTTCCGCCATAAGAAGCTACGGCGAGGAGAAGCCAGCTTCGCGGAGGGTACTGAAGATGACGCTGTCGAAAAAAAAAAATCGATAATGTTCTAAACACTCAAGAAACTTGGAGAGGGGGGGCGAAGGGTTTCGCGCCGTAGCTGCTATATACAATCGGGCTATGAGGCGCGCCGTAGTGGAGGGCTATACGGGTAAATTCAGACCACTTTGGGATTCTTGACGTGAGCCGAAATCATGCAGAGCACGCACGTACAGTCTTTGTCAAAATTTTCTAGGCCATGGCGAAAGCGCATAGGCCGCAAAGAATTCAGCTTGCCTCTCGAGCAAGGCTGGAACGGTTTATACTGGAATTATAGTGAAAACATATTTATTTCCTACTGCAATAAAACATTTCGGTCGAAGTTACGTGCTAATATTATTCTTTGAATTATTTGTGGCACAGAAACCTTTGGCGTGGCCTAGAAATTTTTTACAAAGACTGTACATACATGGCTGTAGCGGGTACAAATGTCTCGTCCATTCCTAATGAACTTTTCTACCGGCGTCCTGAGTATGTCTCATGATTTGTTTTTACGGAGAAAGCTGGCTCTCTTTATGTGGTTTCCAAAGTCAGCGCGTCGTTGTCAGTCCGTGAGAAAAGATAAATGCATATCGTTATGGCCAACTTTCTGGGCAGGGGCAACTCTATTATAGGCGAGCGAACCGATCAATTTCAGATGCTCAATTTCAGGTACTCAACCTGGAAACCCATATGTAAGCCTGTAACGCCGGATGCGCCGAACTTTTGCCACACCCTAAAATGCTACTAATAAGAGGCTCCAGGGACTTCATACTTTGATATCCGACCTCCTATATTTCTTCTAAATATGTATTCTCAGCAATGCACTTCCGTGTACTAGTAAAGCCTGTTTTAGAGGAGCTAGTGCCTTGTACATAGGGCTTTATTTAATAAAAGGACCTTGGGTCAGCATACTTTGGTATCGCATTTCTTACATTGCGCACGGAAAGTTGCCTTCCTAGCAATGCGTTTGTGTTTATTAATGAAGCCGACTGCAATGAGGCGTGCGCCCCGCGTAGTTCCGTAGAGCGGGCCTGCTAAAACAAGAAAAAGCGCGCGCCTCTAGTCTCAATCTAAGGTATAGGCGGTGGTGGTGACAACACGCTTTTTTTATGTACAAGGGATACAAAGACGACATTTTACTCAACCTGCGGTATAAAATCATGGCACTGTGCACGTTGTTTTGCGCTGTCTCGCCGCCGCGAATTCACTAGATGACGTGAGCTGGCCTAAGTCGCGTAGTTTGTGCCTGAGGTAAAAAAAAAGCATTGCATGATATAATTGGGACCTCTGTCGGCGCTACGGAGTCTTCGTCGTCCAAAGTTCGAGATTGCTCGCCCGTTTTCGCGTTCCCATCCCGTAAGAATATTCTTAGGGATCCTGGTGTCAATGGGGCTAGATCTTACCCAACTGCTGCAGAATATAAATTGCGTATTCTATACCCGCTACAGTCCCCCAGTTTTAGGTATAGAGATAAGCGCCTATACTGCTCGAAACTTTTGTAGACTGGGGGTGTAGTAATCCTCGATGTTGCCTACAAGCCATTAGCTGCAGTGTGAGCAGCTTTATCGGTGCGATCCATCGCGACACCTCATTTTTTTCCCTTAATTTTTTCCCTCATTTCCCTCATTTTTCCCCTTGCCCTCCCTCCCTCCCTCCCTCCCTCCCTCCCTCCCTCCCTCTCTCTCTCTCTCTCTCTCTCTCTCTCTCTCTCTCTCTCTCTCTCTCTCTCTCTCTCTCTCTCTCTCTCTCTCTCTCTCTCTCTCTCTCTCTCTCGCAAACTACAGCTCGACTGTATGATCAAGTCAGCAGCGCCATTCAGTGTCCCTCGTGGTGTCACACGCCTCCCGGATCACTGCTTGCCGTGGCATGCAGTATTTCGGTCCGTTTGTCGCATCGAGCATCCAAAGGAGGCTTACGGCTGAAGTGTCAAGGCTGTGTTACGTGTAACGTGTCTCGCGGAAATATTTGCTAATGTTAGTGGTGCGAAAGCCATGAGATACCGTGAGCATCGCTGTGTTTATTGACCGCCCGTCGCTGTGCCTCGGGCTTTTCCACGTCGTAGGAGCGCTGCTGTGGCCTTTCGGGAAAGCTACCGCCTTTGTTGTGCGGGATCTCGGTGGCTGTCTTAGTTGGCTGCCCCCGGTGATTGGCAAAACTGCTAAGAATATTGAGATAAGGTTCATAGAAGAAGGAGCGAAAAACAGAGAAAAGATAACGAACAGGGAAATCTGCTGGGGCCAAGACAAACTTCTGACTCGCGTTTCCACTGAGGACGTTCGATAGCGTCGACGAGGTACAGTACGGACGTGGCGAGACAAAGGGGACAGCAGTAAGGAATGGTCAAGGCGACCGAGAAAAATGCGTGGCGAGAGAAAAAAATGCGGATACTTCCAGGCGGGAATTGTCGGATGAATGAGTAAGCCGCTATGCTACAAGGAGGTTGTATGCAACCTCCTTGCTATCAGGGTGTCGAACCGGAACCGGAACCGAACCGAAAACCGGAACCGAACCCGAATTTTTGCCCGGAGCCGGAACTGAACCGGAACCGTATTTTTTCCGCCATTTTGGAACTGAACCCGAACCGGAACGAATCGAAGGAACCGTTCCGAACCGGTTCCGAGGCTTCAAAAATGTGACTTCTAGTTTTCCAGTTCGGTACCCTACCTTGCGTCTGAAGATATTTTGCCACTCCCCAGACAGAACCATGAAATATTTTGCGTAGTCTGCAGTTCCCAAGGCCCATCATGTTCTCTTCTAATTATTTCCCTCAATTTAATGTAAAGTTGTCCGTATATACTATCAGTTTGCGTTAGGCACTGCCCATCTCTCCCAATTATCTTTTACGTTTAGAATAACTTAAGTTATAACGCATATTACGAGGCAACATATCATGGAACATTCTTCATGGTTTCTCTACATGGTTTTTGAAATCGCGTAAAGTTTTAGATGCGACGCTCAGAGCATCTCTTGTCGGCGGCCCTGTCCTTCCTGCGTGCGTCCGTTGTCCGCTGCCACTCTCCCGCTCTCCTCTCCGACAGCGAACACTCTCTCGCGAGGGGCATTGGATTGGATTCGATTGGATTAGAATGGCTTGGCTTGGCTTGGCTTGGTTTGGATTGGATTGGATTAAAGTGGATTGTGTTGGATTGTGTTGCGTCATAGCCGCGGCAGACCCACTGGCACCGGCGCGTGCCCAGGTGAGAGCGTGTGCGGCCCAGCGCGCTCTCACTCCGCCGGTGGGCGGCGCTGCGCGCGGTGCTGCGCATGGGCAGTACTCTCTCTCTCCGCGGTTTCCTCTCCTTCGGGCGCGCTGCGCATATATAGTGCCTAGAATATAACCGGTGTGCCGCTCTCCGGCGACCTTTCGGTCGATGGTTGCTCTCCGCTTGCGGTTGAACCCCCTCAGCGTCGCATCACACCAGGGTTCCCGCGAGGGGAGGTGGGCGTAATTTTTAATGTCTTGTTAATTCGCATGCATCCCTGTCCGCTTGTGAAGGCCTTCAGGTACACCATCAACAATAGATCCATATCTTTCAACTTATAGTTTGAATGGGCAGTTATATACAAACAGCACTGAGACATAAACACTCGAAGTTCTCAAAATTAACGTAACTTTTTCTTGTATACAGTGCCGTTGTGTCCTTTGGTTACTGCTCTAAGAGAACATGAGATTTAAAAAAATGGGGAATCCTAATTTCCACTTTTAAAGTATATTTGATAGCATTTTTATATTATCTCGAATCTGCTTAACCTTACACTTATGAGGTGAATGGATTGAAGTCGATTAGTGCGGGTTAGCGGGTAGACTCGCCACACCCCCTCGCCACATCGCCTGGCCACATCCCCCGTTTCCTGGACCACGTGTGGTTTTCATCACGAAGTGAATCCTTTAAAAAAACGCTCCGCCCACCTCAGCATCACTTGGCAGGGGAGGAAGCGAACAGAACGGTCGCCTGATAGTCGCCTTCCTATTTCACAGGTTTGAATATTCTGCAGTAATCTTTGTTCGCTTACTCAGTGACTTTTCTGTTGCCTCTGCTGCTAACCACCCAGTGTCATTGCTATTGTGTGCCCTTGTGTATGATCCCGCATTGCTTTGCTCATGAAAACTGACATTGCTCGCAAGACGCGAGATCGGTGATATTAAGCGTGAATTTCGAAAAGAAGTAAGGGAAATGCAGAAAAGCTACGAGGAAATTAAAAAAGAATATGAAACCACTAGGAAAGAAAATGTAGAAATGCAAAAAAAGCTGCGAATTCTTCAACAAAAGCTACGAGGAAATGAAAAAAGAATGTGAAACTACAAGAAAAGAAAACGCAGCTTTGAAAGTTTCAAGTTCGACGTGGTCATGATAACGGAAACCTGGTATACGAGTGACACAGAAGTGCTGCGCCTTTCGGGCTTCAACACGTTCTTTCTAAATAGGTCCCACCGCGAGGTGTGGGTGTGTTACAGCTCGTGTCTACACAGCTTTATTGTAGTATAATGAACGAATTTTCGACAGTTACGACAGGTTATGAAGCTTTAACGGTGCATCGTAAAAATGCTATTTTTGTTGTTGTGTACCGCCCCCTGATGGACAACTCGAAAATTGTTTCGCATTTTTAGAAGACCTTCTCAATTTTGTTTCGTCTTATGGTTTACAAATAACTATTGTTGGAGACTTTAACATTAACCTATTACAGGCAAGCGCACATTCGCGTGATCTAGAGCTCTTTTTGGGTTATTTCGGCTGCATGAACGTGTGATCAAAGAACCGACTCGTATTGGCCGTCTTTCCCAAAGTCTTATTGATGTATTTATAACCAGTGATACAAGTAGCAGTACCATGCCCGGTGTGATTGGTGTACATATAGGTGACCATTTAGCTATATATATGTTCTCAATGCACACAGAAATACTAAGATGTAAGCAATGCCCCGAATCTTTCGCTTTTCACGATATTAATGAGAATACTTTGACTACTTTTCGTCAGAAAATTCCCTCTATTTGGTGGAACCCTTTACTTCTGTGCACCACTGCAGATGATGCCTACGATACTTTTCTAGAATCATTAAAGATGCATATAAAAAGTCTTTTCCTCTTAAGATGGTCAAGAAAAATAAGAATATAAGGAAACCATGGATTACAGACGAATGTCTGAAGATGATCCGTAAAAAAAGATTTATTGTAGCATAAGTTTGTAAAAACAAAGAACCGGGACGATTTTGTAGCCTTTAAAAAGTACCGAAACTTTGTGACAAAGTTCTTGCGCTATACTAAAAAAATGTTCTTCGAACATGTGTTTTCTGAGGCTTCCTCCCGGCGTGATGTCATGTGGAGGGAATTGAATAAACTTTTGCACCCACTTACCCCCCGTAACGACGACTTTGAATTGACAGTAGATAATAAACCACTCAAGGGTCAAGAACTGGCAACCAAGTTTAATCACTATTTAACGAATCTTGTGCAATGCTCCCACAATGGAAGCGCTATGAGCTTCCTAAAGGATTCTAACCTCCACACAGCCTTTTTTTCTCCGGTAACGCCTCAGGAAATATGGTAGATTTTCTTGTCACTAAAAAATAGCAAGGCCATAGACATCGATGGGCTTCAGATTCGGCCTATTAAGTTTGTACTGGACCTTCTTGTATCGCCGCTTAGCCATATATATTACTTGTGCCTTACTACTGGCGTTTTTCCAAAAAAGATGCCGCAAGCTAAGGCTACGCTACTGTTTAAATCCAGGGACAAAATATTTTTTTCAATTATAGACCGGTTTCTGTATTTCCAGTTATTTTAAAAGGGCTAGAAAAAGTAATCGCGAAACACTTTGTGTCCTTCTGTGACAAACACTCTATTATATTATCAAAACAGTTCGGTTTTCGTAAACATATGTCAACGAATTAGCTTTACTAACGCAAAAAGAATTAATAATCCAGGGATTTGAAGAAAAGAAGGTAACTTTAGGTATATTTATAGACTTTTTCAAAGGATTTGATAGAATTAGTCATTTAACATTGCTTTAAAAATTACAACATTATGGGTTCCGGGGGCTTTACTCTTTTGCAATCTTATTTAAGTAACCGGCAACAGGTCGTAGCAATAAAGAAACACAACTCTTCTTCACAGGAAGTAAGGGCTGGAGTTCCGCAAGGCAGTCTTCTAGGGCGAATCCTGATCAATATTTATCAGAATGATATCGTAAAAATTACTGACATTGCACATTTTATTATTTACGCAGATGATACCAGCATTTTCTTTCAATCGTGTGATACTACTCAGCTTTTGCATTTAGCAAATATAACCCTCCAAAAGCTTCACAAATGGACTAAAGTGAACTCGTTAAAAATAAATACTACGAAAACTAAAGCGGTGTTATTTTCACCAGCTCAAAGACCTGTTGGCAGAAACCTCAGTTTGTACATCGGATCTGAAACGATTTGTATAGTTAGTGAAATAAAACATTAGGCATTGTTTTTATTGACCATTTAAAATGACATGCCCATGTCGATCACGTCTGCACTAATTTATCTCGAGCGTGGGGGGCGCTTTGTAGGTTACGGCCTGTGGTTCCATCAAATATTAAACTTATTCTTTATCATGCTATATTCACAGCTCACATCAATTACTGCAGCCTCATATGGTTAACCAGTTCCGCAAAAAATAATAATAAGCTGCATTTATTTCAGAAAAAGGCCATTCGACATATCGCAACTGTACCATATGACTCTCACACCAACGAACTATTTCTGCAGTATAATTTGCTTCCTGTCCAATGTATCTACAACTTTAATCTTCTAACAAAGTATAAAAATAGCTTGCAACACAACGGTGCAGCATATCTAAGTCTATGTAGTTTAAGAAAACCGTTGGACGTACCGTACGAAATTAGGGGAAGGAGTACATGGTTCGCGCCGTTTTCAAGAACGAATTATGGCAATGATAGGTTGCAATCCCGAACTGCCCGCCTTTTAAATAGCCTAGCCGAGAGTGGCATAGCTATAAATACAATTTATAAGTGAGACTTAAGGAGACGTTTACTGCTGAACATAGAACATTTTTAACTGACAATCTATTAAGCGTTGTCTCTCGTGGCAACCTTGGTTTAGCCAAAATTACTTGTATTATTTTTCAAGCGTTTTATTGGCATTGTCTTCATTCCCTGCAAACTTTAGAATCTAAAAAGTACCGTACACTGATTTTTGCCAATATTGTGTGTATTTATTTGTGTGGATACTTCTGTAGTGCAGATTTTGATGAGTGTATGCATACCTGTATATAACATGACTTTTTCTTCAAGTTTTGTCTTTTGCTTTTTTTGTGTATACACAGGTTCCGTACATATCCAATGTTTCTCTTTTTATGTACCTGTGTACCCTGTTTTGTTTTGTAACCTTTGTATGTATGTATGTACATATGAGTGCCTATATGTGTGTATGTATATCATTTAATAAGTATCTCTTTTACAAACTGTGAGCTATAGTGCGTTTTAATGCTTTCTTTTATGTTTGTATGTAATATCGACATGTTAAGGCGAGATTTATTTTCTTATTATTATTTCCTGTGCGTATGCTTTAAACTCCTGTTTCTGCTCTGCCACGCCAACCGTAAGGTGCAAACACCTCGTCAAGCTGCAGTTTTGCAGCCTTTTGTGTTTGTCCTCGCATTTCTATGTACGAAATGCTCAATAAAGATGAAGTTGAAGTTGAAATTAGTTAGGTGAGTGAATGAGCTAATGTGAATTATTGGGACTGGTGTGCTGATTAATTTTGATTAAAAGAATTAGCGGGTCAGTTAAGGCGGATTCGACGGTCGGACCAAACGTGATATCTTTGGGGTCCTTGGCATTTGGAAATTTTGCAGCGTTCTCCTTCTCGACCAATCAGGAAATTTCGTCAGGCACAAAGTAGCCGCAAAGTTATGTGAAGACCGCCTGAATGCTATAAAAGGTCTTTCTTTATGCCCGTATTGCGCTATTATGTTGTTGCTATATTAAAATTGACATCTCGGACTAAAGTTAATAACTAATTGCCTAATGCATATTGTACATTCATCAGAGTTTCAAAACGTGTGTATATATGAGGGGAGACAGTTGGAAAGAAACTAAACTGCAAGAAAAAAGGGGAGGGACGATCAACTGGTTTGATGCAAGAGCCACCCAATAGCATTCTTCAATACCTTCTCTTTGTGTTACCGTTCTGCAGCCTCCCACAGGTGTAGCATCTCAACCGCCGCACACAGCCCCCTCTAAGCTGAGGAAGCGGCGATAGCACGTGCGCTTAGCCAAAGCGGCGTCAAAGCTCTCATAACATACCCTTAGCAGGCGTGGCCCAACTTTGCCAACGGTCGATTGCATGTTACAACACTTCCGATGATCAATCAGAGACGACCAACGAGACCAGTCGCGATTGTATGGGCGCCAGCTCATACTGGCATCCACGGCAAACAAGATCACCAACCTCGTGGTTCGAGATTTGACTCGCTTAGCCGGCGCTGATGAAGCCCGGCCCGAGTGCATGCATCCTGCAGTCACAGACCAAGAAGTTACTCAGCACTCTGGCCTCTTCCATAGAACGTACTCCTGCCCGCACAAATCGCTACCGATTAACCAGGAAACATTACTCCGCATCCTGTGGGCATACACCTTCCCACACAACACCAGACTTCACCTCTTTGACGGGACACAACTCTCTCCAATGCGTTGCTTCTGTGGAGAGCCTGGGAACCTCATACACATAGTAGGCGGCTGCGACAAGTGTGCCGTAGATCCATCCAACCTTCACGTTTCCATAGAGAATTGGGAGACAGCCATGGCCAGCTGCGGCCTGGAAGATCAGTTGCTCTTGATGGAAACGGCTATCGATTCGGCCCCCTCGAATGAGGACGCCTCTCTTAAACATTGCCTCGACTGAATTAAACTTCATTTTCTCTCTCTCTGTCTCTACAAGTGATCATTACTGCTGCTTCTGACTTCACTTGGCTATCATCTTTCCTAGAGCCCAATCGCTGTCAACAGTCGCTGAAGAGCCACTAGCAAGTTCCTATCTCCGGTGGTTCTCTATCCAATGTCGTCCTATACCTGCCGTCCAATGAGTCTTTATAGCCATTCTTTCTTTCTAACAGCTCTGTTAGCAAATAAAAGATGAGCAGTAGGAAATTTTTCTAAATGCCACCTGCCACGCTTGGCAGTCGGCGCCACATACTCGTCACACTACCATAGAAAACATTTTGCGGGTACAGTTAAAGGAGCTCTTCAACACTTTAGATAAACTCGCCGCGGTGGCTCAGTGGCTAAGGCGTAGCGCTAATGAGCACACAGACCCGGTTTAGATTCCCGGTCGCGGCGGCCGCTTTTCTGATGGAAGCGAAAAGCGAAAACGGCCGTGTGTCCGAAATTTCGTCGCACGTAAAGATCCCCAGGTGGTGAAAATTAATCCGGAGCCCTCCACTAGGGCGCGCCTTGTCGTCGGCGTTGCGTCGGCGCATTAAACCCAACAGTAAATAAATAAATAAATAAACAAGCAAATAAATAAATAAATAATATAAATAAGTAAATAAGTAAATAAACAAATAAAAAGCAGTAAATAAATAAATAAACACTTTCGAAAACGCTTTCAATCTTCTTCGCATCTGGAAGCACTGCGAAAACTATAGCTATTGCCAGCACAGAGCAACAGTGCGTGATTTGCTCGTCGCTGCGGATACACCTTCCGTTTCTGCTTCGCTTTTGTGGCTTTTTTTGATGGGTATCAAATGCGTTCTATTCTGCAACTTAAGGAAAGCCGGCAAACAGCCGCTACACCGCTGTAATGACGTCATTCAGCGGTCGAAGAACGCGAAGACCGGGAAGGAGAGAAAAATATTTTGAGCAAGTTTCTATGTTATCTGACGAGGAGAGAACAGTAATTTTTGGCTGAGGCACATTGCGACCCCATAATATAATGCGTTGGTTGACTACTTTCTGCAAGCACTCAAGATTTAGACAAAAGTTGAAAAACGTGTTACAGGGTCACTTTAGTTTGGCGAAGACAAAATATTTGGACAAAGAAACCTTCACTATGAATTTGTTGTTATGCCGATTTGATAAGGAAACGACAAACGAGCACAAAATAGTAACAGAAAAAAACACGCCTGCTTTTTTTTTCTTCGAACCCGTTTGAACCGGTTCGAACGGGTTCGAACCGGTTCGAACCGGAACGGAATGGTGCTCTGGAACTGAACCCGAACCGAACCCGAAAGGCTTGAACCCGAACCCGAACCGAACCCGAAAAATATCCGGTTCGACACCCTGCTTGCTATGCTATCACCGAGCGCTTTCAAAGCCGGCTTCACTGCTTTACGCCGATGCATTGCTGGGAATGCGTTTTGTCGTGCGCCTTCAAGGCTGTCGAGGCGACGAAAAGAAGATTGGAATGCTGGTGGACGAAACGCAGAGAGGGGAATATTGCCTAGGACAGCTGCCACCCGTAACAGGAAAAAAAAGTATTTTGTGCCTAATAAGTTTTTCGTGCCTGCCCTAAGCAGCGCTAGTATTAAACTAAGAGTATAAAACATAGGTATATTAGTCCTTTTTGGTAAGATGACACGTCATCACCCCGCTACCAAGGGGAAACCAATGGCAATCATCATCATCATAATAATCATCATCATCATATAAGCAGTCTGATACCAATGTGTGATGTCCCTCGGTTAGTTTGTTGAATACCGCCTTATGACCTCATTTATTGCTATAGAGTGCTGTACACCGAATTTTCTTAAAGTCGGTTTCACTACCATAAAAAAGCGCATGGCTGAAAAAGCATTTTTGAGCAGCCCATGTATTTTGAAAGTTGGCTTCTTTACGAGAAACTAGTGCATTGCCAGAAGGACAGTTTTAAAAGGAAGTACAGAATGTCTTGTACGAAATATGAAGGCTGTAATGATTTTTATTAATCGCATTTCCCTATGCGGCGAAAGTTTCACACATCAAGCATTGCTCGAATGGACAAACGGGTTTTCTCGTTGCGTTCACATCAGAATGCTTAAGCATTTAAAATTAAAATTAAAATCAATTCAGGTAAGCGAAACTCCGCTGACATGGGCGTCCGGAAGGGGGAGCAAGAAAGGGCAACTGCCCCCCCCCCCACGCCCCCCCCCCCTAAAAATTCGGATATTTTTATGCACTACAAAAAAGCTGCACAGCTCTTGGTTGGCCCATAATTAAAATAACTTTGCCCTGAAGGACGGAAGAGAGGAGATAACGACATCGACGTTCTCTCCTTTGTCCCGTCTTTTAGCGCAAAGTTTTTTAAAATTATGTACGTGAACCAACTAGCCCGCAATCCACGCTACTCGAATGATTAGCACACTCAGGTCCTGCGTATCCGTATGGAACGTCCTTCAGGTCTGCGGTCAACATTGCACTTTAGACCAGGACTGACATTGCCGGTCATGTGACGACCGTGAAACAGACTGCCTGTGCTGGCTATTGAAGATAGCAAACAATTGGGAAAGGTTGACGTTTTTTTTTTGTTTTTTTCTAAACTCCAGATTTATGCAGTCTTGCCGCAAGAACTTCAGTTCTCGGACAAATTTTCGGCTATATCTAGCAAAAAATCTTCACAGTTACACTTAATAGTGAGAGTGTACCATCCTCCCGTGCCGTTTCATCACCTTGTACACCCTTTCCTTCTAAATTGCAAAATGTCGGCACCACCCAAGCCCCGAAACAAAACCTATAAATCAGCCCCTAAAAATGCTTGTACGCCTGTACTGCATTGAATGTCAGGGAGGCCAGTATAGTATCTTTATTGTGTGAGCTATTTCAACAGTCTTCATCACACATGTCATCTCGCAATTTGCCCAGAAAAACCCGAGGCGTCTGCAGCTGCTATTCAAGGAAGATTGACGGAGTGCAGTTGTATGTATGTGAACGTATTGTTCTGTGTGCTGGTGATCAGTTTGCGTGAGTCGAGAACCCTCACGCAGCGAGACTGGCCACTCTTTACAAAGTGACAGTAACTTTTCGCATTTTCTTTATTAACTTTATTTCTTGGTTCGGTAATAAAATCCAATGTATATTCTCCAACTCTGGTTCTGGTTCGCTGTTTGTAATTTTCGTAACCACAAATAGCGCCTTTTTTGGTATCCAACCGTACCCCCCCCCCCCAACCACACACACACACACACACACACCGCTAATGGATGCCCCCCCCCCCCCCCTTGCAAAAAGTTCTGCGGACGCCCTTGTCCGCTGATACAAAGAGGGAGAGAGCTATGATGTGTATTAGAGCTTGAACCATACCACGTGAGCGACGGAATTTTGCGGGGCTGAAATTTTGTAAAAGAAATTAAAAATGAAGTCTCATCAAAATATTTTGAAACAGAAACAGCGGCAAATATTGTTCAAATTTCTCGGTCATTTTACGTTTTAAAACTGCTTATACGGGTCCTCCTTCGATAAAATCGCGTTCGATGAAGCGGCGTTCGATAGGCTGCTTATATTGCGAAATCTAGAATTTCGGGGTAACCCCGGAGTTTGATACGTGTGTCGCCTGACAGCGTTGTCTTGCATGCCGGCGCTCTAGTTTACATTGCGATTATAAGCAACATAGCTACACTCGGCATAATCGTCATAACCAACCAGCCGATGCCCACTGCATAACGGAGGCCTCTCCCACACACATCCAGTCGTTCCCGTTCTGTGCGGTTCGAATCCCACGATTTGCCCAGAATTATTTCATTCTTCGCCAAGTTTTCTGTCTGCGCTCGGTTGCAGCATTTTTCCTGCGGGTGTTTCCTGTCCCTAAGCGTTGTGCGTACGATCCGTCTTTACATCGCACCATGTGCTTCGGTACACTAGAGCTTGGTATGTTAAAAAGAATAGCATCTAAAAATTAATAATAGATGCGCGGAAAACACTGTTAGGGCCTGCGCAACTTCAACAGCAACAACCACAAAAAGGCAAATAAGATAGGGCTCCTATTTTTGATGTCATGACCGTCAGAAAGCCCGTATTGTTGATGCCTTATACTAAATAATATTAGAGATCGCTTATGCTATACTAAAAAGAATAGCCAGAACAAGTAATTATAGGTGCCCTGTAACTTAAAAAAAGACAGTTCTCGTATTTGTGATGTCACGGCTACCAGAAATCCTGTAATGCCGGTACCATTTTCTAAATTACTTTTTGTATTTTTGAAGCCATTTGACTACAATGCAGGGGGCGGTTGGTACCTTTACGGAAAGCGAAAAAGAATAGTTGTCTAGGTCGGCGCCGTGAGTGTCGTGCCGAACGCGAACCTCGGAATTTGGACACACGGCCTCGACGTGAGCTGTTCGCCACAAGGAGGAAGCGTCGCGGGGACGGCCGTAATGATAAAGGAGAGCCGGCCGAGGACTGCAGACACCGCGAGTTCCTCCCGCGCGTACGAGTCTTTTGCAGTTGTGGACGTCGTTGCTTGCCTGGGAATGCCAACGTTATCGCGCAGCAGTGACGAGGCTTCGACAACGTTGGTTTTGAGCGCATCGAAAACCACAAGCTTTCTTGCCCCCCAAGGTCTCACGAGGTACTACATAAACCACCTTCGTACTCCTCTTCTTCGCCTTTTTACTTTCCTCCTCCTCCTCTTCCTTCGTCATCTCGTTTTCTCTGTCTCTCGGTTTGAATTCGTAATCCAGGCGTGCGTTGCTCATGCCGAGAAACGTGCGACATGACAGCAGCAGTTCTCAATTATGTTACCAAGCGTGTAACTACATGGAATTGAATGGAATATAATTAAAAAAGAAAAAAAAAAGTTCCTTCATCAGAAACATTGCCTGGCTAAACTATAAAAGCGAGAGTAATGCAAGCGCCAGTGGAGGATTCAAGCAAAAGCGGGGCGCCTATGGTGCGCCTTTTGGAGCAGTACTGCTAAGCCTACTGCACCTGTCACGTGCGCAACCCTCTCCTGTGCGCAACCTAATGTTCCGCCACAAAAAAAAAAAAAATGTCGCCCTGGATCAGTGGCGGTCCCAAAGGGGGGGGGGGGGGGGGGGGGGCGAAGGGGGCGGTCGCCCTTCCCAAAGAGGTCCCGAGTTTCTTATTTTTAGTTTTTTTTAAGCATTCCACTTGCGCGAAGTTAAATCCCAGCGGGTTGCACCGCATACGCGCACACGCCTCCATGGTTATCACCACCTCCGCAGAATTGGCGCAAGGAGGGAAGCGAATCTTAATTCGCCTGCCCCCCCCCCCCAAAAAAAAAAAATCGCCCCCCCCCCCCAAAACCGATCTCTGGGACCGCTACTGCCCTGGATCCACCTCTGGCGAGAGCAAGAAAACACTGCAGGATAAGTCCTGTGAAAAATTTAAGTATAGCAGAAAGACAACTGGTGCCTTCTCTTTGAAGCGGATGTTATACCTGTCTCTTCCTTCTTACAAAATATTACCTAGCCGCATCTACATAGTTGAACTCTGGGAATGGTTTGCACTCAATCCCGATTTTTGGAGCATTGCGGAAGGCAACTGCCGTGCCACCAGTCTCTAATTAGGAACCAAGCTTCGCGCGTGCCGAATGAACCAAGAACCCTCTCCGGCTGCGGTACCATTCCCGCCACCCTTGGATCAAGAAGGTAATGCTCGAGGATGTAGTCTGCAGCGGAAGGACGATTTCACGAGCCAGCAGAGAGTGCTCGTTGTTAATGGGCTGTGCGGCCGACAGAGGCAGGGGGCCGGAGATGGAAACGTTGTACAAAGCGCATGCAATGGAGCCTTCGGTGGCGGTCCGAGCGGGCGTGTCCCGATCGCCGTGACGCGGTGGACGCGCGGATCACGATCCGGCCCGCGAGAGAACACGGAAGACAAAGGGAAGAAGGCATCGAGCGGGAAACGTCACCGCCCACGCTGCCAGGGCTCCTCTCGCGGCGGTGGCAGAGGATGCGACGCGGACGTGTGCCGTTGCCAAGGCATCGGCTCGTTCTCCCGCCAAAGGCCCGCGTCGTGTCTGACCGCGTGTGTCAGAAGCTTGTCGCCGCCCTGCGGGACGCGTCTTGTTTACGACGCGTGCCTCGTTTTTATTTCGCCGCGCGCGCGTCTCCGTGTGGCTCGGTGCCGGCGACACGCGAGCTGTCGCTACGGGTTGCCGACGCTGTGGTCCGAAGAGGGGCGGCTCACCCCAACCGGTCTCGCCCGGAGGGAGGCAGCAACCAGGGCGGCGTGGTTCGTGCACGCCACAAGCGTGGGGAGGGTCCTCCGTGCTTCCTGCCCTTGCCCGAGTAGGTCGTCCTCGCCACTCGGCAAACTCGGCGTTCCCGCTCGCGTTCTAAAGATCGGCTATTTTTCATTATTTTAAACGGTGGCTTTTTCCCCATTTATATTGTTATCGGACATAGTCTGCAGCCGGGGCCTCCTGCGATCGCGGTTTTTCCTCAGGGGACGACATTTCAGAGAAGTCATGTCATGCGACATGTCATGCGGCTTGAGCTTAAATCACCAGAGCCGCAGTTACTGACGCCCGAAATCTAGTGGAAGGCGCGTTAATTTTTGTACCGTGCTCGTTCACGCCTCTTCGAGCATTCTCGAAATTGTGAAGTCTCCCGATAAACTCCGATTGATTACGCCGGGAAGCGCCACTCAAGGGCACTCTTGCGGGAGATTGGATAATCTTCTCCGCCTGGCCTTATCTGCAAACGGTTATTTACCGTACACAAACGCGGTGCTAATCAGACGGTGGACAGTGTCGTGGGCCCTGTGGCGCAGCTGCGTGCCGGACTATGCCACTCCCCCGAGGTGCGCTGAATGATGCCCGATTCGTGCGCCCACCGCCCGACGCGCGTATAGATTACCGTTAGCCGCTAACCGCATCACGGTCGTCATGCTGGTGACGTCCCCCGACAAGCCCAGCCGGCTGGCCGGACTCTCGGCTCTGCTGGTCCGTCGCCTGAGCCGGTGTCTGCCGACGGCAACGAGGCTGCCCTGCGACCGCTGTGGCAACGACGGCTCGCTCGGTAGCGGCCTCGGATGCGAATACTGCAGGCCCAGGAAGAAAGTGCAGTTCATCGTGGGCAAGTGAGTGATTGGAACGCATTCTTGGAGCGCATTCGCTTCCTCCTGCCGTGGCTTTCTAGTGCATGCTTCCGCATCATGCAGTGCTGCACCGGGAGTATTTGTGCTCGGATATGCAAAGGGAAGTAACTGTGCGATGTTGGGTATAACACTGCCTATAGGCGTAAAACCAACCGTTAGTTTCAGGGCTCTCGATGGATGTCTGAAAAGCCGAAGAAAGAGCACCGCATGTGCTTAAGATCCCACCGAACCACTCGTACAGGGTCTGACGAGCAGTGGAATTGGATGCGTGGAAGGAACAGGCCGGTTTAGAACGCGAGAAATACCGTGTTAAAAATAATGCTGGAACGTCTTCTTATTGAACGCTTTTTTTAGATCCCATCGCTCGCTACCACGGGGGGTTAAAGAAAATAGGTAAAAATATATAGTGACTGGACACGGTGTTTACTGAAATATTGCGCAATTAACACGTGGTGAGGTGGTTCGTAAGCTTTGTCGCGCACCGCCTCCTTTTGACGAGGTGCTAGAAATGTGCTTTAAGTGCCCAAGTTCTGCCCACGTGTTCGAATTAGTTGCTCGCAAAAAGAAGAGGAGTAAAAGAGAAAGGAAACAAAAGTGAAGGCTGGCTTGTTTGTTCGGGCACTGAGAAAATTGTGTAACTCAATACTACGACATGATTCCTTAGCGGAAATTTATTGCTAAACTTTTTAGTTTATAGGTGGTATTCATTGAAAAGTTTAGCTGTCAGTTTCTTCGCGTGGCAACACCAGAAACGGCCGCAGACATCAGTCAGTCAGTCAGTAAACTTTATTGATGGGAAAGGGGAGGAGGGAAGGGTAAGGTGGGGCTAGAGGAGTGAGTGGAGCCCTCTTTCCAGGGCCCCAGTTTCAGCTGCCCCGATCTTCGCTCTCCGGATCAGCTCTCGCCGTGTCCCGAGGGCGGAGTTGGCCAGGGCTGCCTCTCATGTCTCTAGTGTGTTGGGTTCGTGGGCGTTCTCCGGGGGCCATATAACGGGGCATCCCCAGGATGCGTGGAAGAGATTTGCCACCTCTCCACATTTTTTGCAGTGTTCGTTTGTGGAGGCCGCGGACATGGCGCGGCTTGTGCCACTGCGCCCGCGCGCAGAATAAGGAAAAAAAAAAAAAAAACACCGGCGTGCGTCGTTTGCTCCATTTCAACCCGATTCTCAACGGTGGTGTCAACAGAGATGTTTTTAATCGCACTCACAATGGACTCGAGGCATTACTTTGCGTTCGCTGGGGTAGAGTTTGGAACGTCGAACAGACATCATGTGCTTAGCACGGACAAGTACCGCCATCCCACGGAGCCCGACGTAACCAGTGACGGCACACTCACATGGTTGCCTGCATGCGTGCCTCGCCAGTGAATACAAGCCATAGTTTCAACGCACATGTTCGATTTGGGAACGAAGAGCGGAATCAGACAGCGTCCCCTGCCTTCCCCCCCCCCTTTCCTTAAATAAATAAGAGAAGTCCTCATAATATAACATCGTCCACACAAAAAATTGGCTCCAATCCACGCTGGGTAGGTGATTGGAAAGAAAAGCTTTCAACGACACTTACAACAATTGTCCATGTGGCGTCACTTGAATTCACACACGTGGCTCTACAAAGTGTGAAACCAAAGATTCTGCCAACCGTTACCTGGAATTCGCGGGGGCGGTGTCCCGAACGCAGCAGCGTCGGCCACGGCCGGGCTAGAGTGGCGGACGCCGCCGCTGTAGCCCGGCCGTGAGTCGGGAGAGAGAAATCGGAGAGGAGCGTCTTTCAAAGGGTGAGACAGCGGAACCTAGCCATCATGATGTGCTAGCTTCGGGATGCACCACTGCGCGACACAAGCGCAGACACCGAAGCAATTCCGCGTGTGAGCCTAATGATTCCTATTTATGCCGATTAAAACTAGTTAGTTTAGTAAGTTTGAGAATTGCGAGAAAGCTGAGGGAACTTTTATAATCGCTGTTTATCAGAACCAATTTCTCCTTTCACCTTTTGTAATACGTCTTAAAACACAACCGAATTGCTATTCACCAATTTAGAAAACGGAGTCCCATTCGTAGCAAGCAGTGCGCAAGAGGCAGCGTTTCTCTAGCTGCCAGATGTCTGCATGTGGTCTCTACATTTTGTTTCCTTCTCTTCAAAGTTCAAACCAATCCTTAACGTACTTTGCCGTACGACGACTTAATTTTGTCGGGTCCGGGTTACCCTGGAGGTGTTGTCGAACAAGTTAATCAAGCCGTGCCAAGGAAGCGCGCAATGTGCGCGAAGCTGCGCCATAACAGGCCCAAAACAACCGTCGCTAAAGCAGACGACAAAGCCGTACCGCCGACGCGCCCGCCGGCGAGCAGGCTCCTCCGCGCGGGGAACGCTGGGTAAATTCGCCTCGCCATATACAGTGTGCTCCGTGAGTAAAACCTTCTGCTCCCCCCCCCCACCCCCCCCCCCCCCCCCCCCCCCCCCACACCCGCCTCCGCCTCCGCCGCGTTGGAAATGTATTGTCCCGCACGCCGCGAAAGAACCGTTGGCTGGTATAGGTAGAATGGTTTGCTTTAAAACGGACCAGCGGAAAAAACGCGTGCTACTGCGGAATGCACTTTCCCGGCCTGGCTGTTGCGCCACGACCGAAATATATAGACGATCGTGCTGCGCGTCGTATCAAGGGCGCGGCTGCGATGTATTTATCTCCAAGGCCGCACCACGCGACAGCGCAATTACGACGGCCACCTCCGCGGGCCCTTCGTTTTGGGTGATGCGCCAGAAAAACATCCCACGTTGATCAGCCACACTGGGGACACGTGCTCAAGGTCGAAAATGACTCGCGTTTTCTGCGCTATCATCGGGTTCGGGGGACTTTTGGGACAGTTTAATGTGCAGGGGGAGGGGAGGGGGGAGAATACGCTGAAATGAGAAATTAGACCAGGCGAGCGGGGGTAACGACAGATGAGGAACAAGGAAGTACTCCGGGCAGATTGAGAAAACGAAGGTGAGAAATCGAACTCAGAGAACTCAGAAGGACTTCGTCCCGAGCTAAGGAACCGGACACCTCGTGTTTAGTGAAAGAAGTTGTAACACGTACATAAAACGTGTTACTGCCGGTCTGGAGCATAGAAAGAATATGGCAGACACTCTTAAGCGGGAATTGTCGAAGAAATACGCTTAAGTCACGCTGCTATGCACAGAGCTTTTTAAATGTCGGCTTCACTGCTGTACACGGGCGCATCGCTGGGAAGACGTTTTTCGGGCACCTCATGAGCAGTCTGATGCCGAAGCATGAAGACGTTAGAGTCTTTTAATAAATGCCTCCACAAGACTCCATGCATCTCCAAAATAACGCTGTACACTGAGGCCCTTTAAAGTCGTCTTCAGTGCTACACACAAGTGCTCGGCTGGGAAGGCATTTTTTCGGAGGCAATATTAGAAAATTTTTACCAAAATATGATGGCCCAAGGGCCCTTGCAATAAATACATACCGCCATATGTATCACTAAAAAAGACTGTATATTGAACTCTTTTAAAGTCGGCTTCACTGCATTACAGAAATGCATGGCTCAGAAAGCATTGTTTGCAGGGGCAATATAAGCGTTTTACACGAAAGCATGCAGGCCTTAGGAACGTTTATTAACAGCTTTGTTTGTGTGCGGCGAAGGTGTGGCGTGTCAGACTTTACAGGCGGACAGACGGGTTTCTTCGCTGAGTCCACATAGAAATTATTAAGTATTTTTTTAAGTGGCACTTGCCTTTTAACCATGACACCAATTAGGTTAGGCGCAAAATTATTTAGCGTATATCACATTGGGCTATTTAGCCTAGCCCGGTCAAGCAGACAACGTGCGAGAAAAAAGTGATAGACGCGGCAGTGTGTTTGTTGTCTTCTGTGTTTTCTCGCTCTTGTGCGGAGGAGGAGGAGGAGGAGGAAAACGTTTATTCAGAAAAAGGGAGAGGGGAGGGGGAGAGAAAGAGTTAGGAGCGGTGGGTGGCCATCCTATTCCGGTAGGCCGCGCAGAGTCGCCGCCGCCTTCGCCCGAGAGATCAGGGCTTCCTGGTCCTCGAGCTGGCAACTGCGCAACGCGCTCTCCCATCGCTCTACAGACGGGGGATCGGGTGGTTGGGGGTTCAGTGGGCACATCCAGACAAGGTGCAGGGTCGTGTTGGGAGTGTCGCAGCGTGAGCAGTTGGGTGCATAGCAGGTGGGGGAGATGCGGTGGAGGACGACGTGATTGTGGTATGTGTTAGTTTGAAGTCTTCGCCAGATGCGGGCGTCGGGAACGGAGAGCGAAGGGTGAGGAGGGGGATAAGTGCGTCGGGAGGCCCTGTAGTGGTACAGGATGTCGGTGTAGGTTTGTTGGAGAGGGGTCAGAGCAGAGGGACCATGGTCTAGGTTGGGGCGGCAGGCCTCGTCTGGGAGGGCCCGGGTAAGAAGATCGCGGGCCGTGGCGTGAGCCACTTCGTTCCCAGGGAGGGATGTGTGGCTCGGTGTCCACACGATGCGGGTTATCGGTAGAGTCCGGCGTTGGGACAGGATGTGGAGAGCCAGGGTGGAAACTCTGCCTTGAGCGTAGCGGCGGCAGGCAGCTTGAGAGTCCGTGAGCACCGTGACAGTTGGAGTCGTAGCGTGAGCGATGGCGAGGGCTATAGCGGCTTCTTCTGCCGTGCTCGTTGATGCTGTCTGCAGGCTGGAAGCAACGAGGGTGGTGGCGTCGGAGCGCACTACGGCAGCTACGTGTGCTCGTTGTCGGGGGTAGGGAGTGGCGTCGGTGTACAGGGCAGTTGAATCACTGCCGTACTTTCGAAGAAGGAGGCGGGTCCGATGCTGTCGTCGTCCAATGTTGTACGTGGGGTGCATATGGCGTGGGATGGGAAGCACCCGTATGTTCGCGCGTTGAGCAGTGGGTATTCGTTGGGGGGAATCAGGAGTCTGTTCTACATGTCGACCGAGCTTATGCAGCAGGTGTCGGCCCGTTGGGGTGAGCTGCAGACGTTGCAACTGGTTGTTTATGTGGGCCTCCATCAATTCTGTGAGAGTATTATGGAGACCGAGTTGCAGTAGCCGTTCGGTCGATGTGTACACGGGCAAGCCAAGCGCCGTCTTGTAGGATTTCCGAATTAGAATGTCAATTTTGGCCTGTTCTCGCGGTTTGAGGAGAAGGTATGGAGCTCCGTATGTGATCCGACTGGTTAGCATTGCTTGGAGAATGCGGCAGGTGTCGGCTTCTCGGAGACCGTGTCTTCTCGAACAGGTTCGTCGAATCAGGTGCGTTAGTTGTGACACAGTAGTTTGTAGTCTGGGGAGATATGCAGCTCCGGAGCCGTCGTGGTGGTAGTGAACCCCCAGAATGCGCAGGGTCTTGACAGTGGGGATCAGTTGGCTGCCGATGTATACTGTGGGGTCGGGTGTCGGGTTCGGTGGTCGTCCTCGGGTCCTGTTTCGGAGAACGAGGAGGGCAGATTTTGGTGGAGCACATGAGAGACCGCACGTTCGGAGGTAATGAGAGATGACGTCGACTGCTTGCTGTAAATTGTCTTGCTGGTAACCTGCGGAGCCTGTGTTGGTCCAGAGCGTGAGATCATCAGCATATAGAGCGTGATGTAGGTCAGGTATCTGTGCAAGTTGTTCCGGAAGGCCTAATAGGGAGATGTTGAATAGCAAAGGGGAGATTACTGATCCTTGGGGCGTTCCCCGGGCGGGGATGTAGAATTTCTCTGTCTTGTATTGTCCGAGGTGTAAGGTAGCCGTCCGGTTTGTAAGGAAGGCGCGGACAAAGTTGTAAGTTGCCTTTCCACATCCCGTGGTTTGGAGTTGTTGTAGGATGGCGATGTGGGTTACGTTGTCGAAAGCCCCTTGTATGTCGAGTGCTACGATGCAGCTTGGGTTCGTTTTGCTGAGGTGGTCAATGATTGTTTCTTTTAATTGTAGGTGTACGTCTTGAGCAGACAGATGTGCCCGGAAGCCGAACATGGTGTGGGGAAAGCGGCCAGTATCTTCTAGGAGTTCTGTAAGGCGTCTAGCGACCAAATGTTCGTATAATTTACCCACACATGAGGTTAAGGAAATGGGTCGTAGGTTGTCGAGCCCCAAGGACTTGTTTGGTTTTGGCAGTAAGGTAATATCAGCGTGTCGCCACTGCGAGGGTAGTGTTCCTTCTTTCCAGTGCCGGTTGAAGCAGTCAAGGAGGGAATCCAAGTGCTCGTCGTTCAGATTCCGAAGCAGCTTGTATGTAATTTGGTCGTGCCCCGGCGCCGAATTGCGTGTTAATCTTGCGAGTGCTTGTAAGAGTTCCTCGCGTGTGTATGGCTCGTCAAGGTTGGGGTTGGGAGCTCCTTGGTAATTAGGGTGGGAAGCAGACGATGGAGTTAGCAAGGAGCCAAAAAGCTTCTTTTGAAGAGAGGAAAGCAGCTGGTCCGGGGGTTGAGAGTGATTGTGAATGAGGCGGGTGATGTGTTGAGCAGTGTCGGTTTTGGATGGCGTATTGCCCAACAGGTGCCGAAATATATTCCATGCTTTCTTTGTTGTGAGGGATCCACTCAGTTGGTCGCAAAACGTCCGCCAGTTTTGGTTTTGGAGATGTTGGGCGTACGTGAGCGCCTCTTGTGTAAGTTTCGCGATGCGCCGTTTGAGTGAGCGGTTGTGCTTGTTGCGACGCCATCGATTCAGTAAGCCACGGCGGGCTTCCCACAGGTGGTCAAGGTGGGTATCGGCTGCTGGTAGATCCTGTGTGAGTATGATGTTCTTGGTGTAAGTCTGTTGTAGGTCGGCCAGTTGTTGACTCCATTCTTCAATGTCTTCCGTAGGTTGTATGGAGGGAAGGGGGGCTTTCCGGAGGGCCTCCCAATCGGTTAGTCGTGCCACTCCGGTGCGGTGGCGGGACGCATGATTGGAGACACATAGTGCAATTATGAAGTGGTCGCTTCCCAAGGTGTCCGGCTTCCGTTCCCAGTCTATTTGTGGGACATGTCGTGTAAACGTGAGATCGGGGATTGAATCTCGCGTTACGCTGTTTCCGAGCCGGGTAGCTTCGGTGAGGTCATTTTGCAGGATAAAATGGTAATTTTGCGTAGCATGAAGGAGGGCCGTTCCTTTCTTGGATGCGTGAGGATATCCCCACGTAACATGCGGCGCGTTAAAGTCCCCGAGGAGTATGCACTGATTGTTTCCGGTGAGTCGGGCCACTGTATGAAGTAGCTGTTCTATGGCCGTGAGAGGCTGGGTGGGGGGGCTGTACAGGTTCAGGATAAAGAGACTTTTTTCCCGCTTGTCGTGAGGGATGAGCTCGACCAAAACGTGATCGATAGGGGATGCCGTTGGTATCACTTGGGCCGGAAGGGTACGCTTGACAAATATTGCCGTGCGTTGGTGCGGTGGGTTGGTGTAGGTGTTGTAGTCGCGCAGCGTGGGTGATGGGGTGTCCGTTTCTTGAAGCGCCAGTACGTCCACGGGGCTGGTGGCTGTGTAGAGTTCAAGGGAGGCTTTCTTGCTTTTAAATGATCGACAGTTCCACTGGTATATAGTTAGAGGGTGTTGCACTGTGTGCCTACGGGTCATTTTGTCCTTTTTGTTTTTTGGCTTGGGGTGGGTGTTCGAGGAGGAGAGTTTGCTCCAGGGCGGAGAATCGTTCCGTGAGAAGACGGAGGGTTGCATCGGTCGCCTCCGTGATCATTTTAGTGAGGGACGCCGTGGATTTTTCTATATACTGCTCGACATATGGAACGATGTGAGCTGTGATTTGCGTGTTCACTATTTCTTCTACTTGGGCTCTCGTGAAGGGAATGGGAGCCTCGGTAGCCGACGGGGGTGGATGAGGTAGTGCAGCGCGTTCTGCTTCCAGTGCTTCCACTCGGCTGAGAAGCTTAGCGTTTTGTTCCTGCAGTTGTTTGATGAGATCGCGGAGTGGTTGTGGGACGGGGAGTGAGAGTGGGAGTGAGTGAGACGAGGTAGGGAGTGGGGGGAAATTGGGCGTGTCACGTTGGAGGGAGGAATGAGCGGTGGGAGAGCGCGCAGCTACAGCTGACCAGCTTACCTGGTTGTCGGCGAGAAGACGTGTCTTGTTGGTAGGCACGGTTGGCCGGAAGCGGCGCGGGCAGTCCTTGCCTGCTGTGGTGTGCGGTAGTGAGCAGAGTTTGCACGTTGGTTGGCACGCATGGTCCTTGGCTGGCGAGGACTGGCCACAGTCTGCACACTTGGAGTCCTCAGGTTGGGGACACACGTCCATGCGATGCCCAAGTTCACCACACACGCGGCAAACTTGCACACACCGGCGAAATGGTCGGCAACGGTGGAGGACGCTGCCCACCTTCACGTAGAAGGGCACGTGGTTACCTTGGAAAGTCAGAAGCACCGATCGAGTCTGACCCATGAATCGTGCGTGGATGAGGGCCGGCTCGTTTCCTAGAAGATAGTCGTGGAGGTTTGAGTCGGTAATGGTGGCTTCCAGACCGTGGATGACACCCCGGCAGGTGCCGGGTGGAGGCTTCATATAGGCGGCAAATTCGCAAAGTCCTGTTGTGATCTGAAGCGTTTGTATGTTGCTGAGTGTGATGGCAAGGTCAGGGTCGGGCGTACTTGCGACGATCACATTCTGAGTCGGTTGCACAAGCAGGGTAACTTTCTTATAGAAGGACGGCAGGTCGAGCTCACATTTGGCTGCAAAAGCTTCGGTGAGTGGTGTGGTGGTCAGCCTAGCGAGGTTGAGCCCCGCGCGCGGTCGGTAGATGATCGTGTAGTTGCTTGTTGGGAGTCTTGGTGGCGGATCACGGGCCGCCATCTTGGAGGGCGGCGTGGCAGGTGGTCGGCGCACATGGGCGATAGGGCTTGTTTGCGCGGCCGGGACGTTGGTTGGCTTGCGTTTTTTGATGTGCTGGATCCACGGGTTGTCAGGGTGAATGGTGCGTCCACTGAGCTGATCAAATTCCATGTCGGCGATCTGGGGTGCGGGCTGTGATAGCGCGTCGCACATGGTCACCCGGCGGCGGCTCGGTTGTTGTTCCAAAGAGCTAGGCCTACAAAGTAGGCCTAGCGGGCGCTGCGCGCTGGCTGTTTCCCGTGGCCGACAATCTGGGCTTTCGAGGTCCGATTTGTCTCACCTTGGTGTCAGATGAGACGTCTCAAAGTCCGGCGCTCGATGTTAGTGGTCGTTTAGTCAGCGCTAGTGCAGATTCGCTGTTTGGGAGGCATAAAGCGGGAGCCGAAGCGAAGCTCGTCTGGCTGCGTCAGCCCCCTGGTGGCGAACCCCGCTCTTGTGCGCAATTTATTTTTTGTCGCATTTCCATTCGGCTTCTTACTCGCCGAAGCTACACGCGAGCTATAAGGTGCGCTGTAGTGCGGGGCTATGAATTCATTTAGACCACCTGAGGGTCTTAAAACGTGCGCCGCAATGTTGACACATGGGCGTTCTGGTTTTTGATTGATTGTGGTGGTTAACACGCCGACGCAACGCTGGCGATGAGGCGCGCCGTAGTGGAGGGCTCCGGATTAATTTTGACCACCTGGGGATCTTTAACGTGCGCCGACATATCGTACACACTGGCGTTTTTGCTTTTCGCCTCCAACAGAAAAGTGGCCGCCGCGGCCGGGAATCGAACCCGCGTCTTGGTGCTCAGCAGCACAACGCCTTAGCCACTGAGCCACCGCGGCGGGTCGTTCTGGTTTTTCGCCGTCACTAAAAACACAGCCGCACAGAGCTCGTACCGAACACAGGTTACCGAACTCGTGACCTCGTGATCATTAGCGCGGCGCCTGAGTCACTGAGCTCCCGTGGCGGATGTCGCTCCACGTATATCTTGCGGACTGGAATGACGGGCCACTTTGGGAAACCGTGTCTGTAACACGGTAATGCCGCAACCGCGCAGAGCAGCGTGCAGCACGAGTGTGTCCACCGGAACTCGATATCGAGCAGTGTCGGGCATTCCCGGGCAGGTTTCCCACGAAATGTTTCCCAAAGCACCCCATTGTCAAGTCTGCTCGCGTTCCCAATGCCATCCCCGTACTTCGATCAGTCGGCGGAAGGGAAAGCAATTTACGCGGCGGTGATTGGCGCATTTTGGCAGCTATATTCCGGAGGGCATGGTAGCTCTGCCACAGCCAATCGAAATTCTCTATGGCTGCGTAGACTGGAGTGAAGTGGTACGAATGAAACGCCGAAGCGAAGCGCAATCCCATGCTTCTTCTCTACCATTTTTTAATGTATTTTTAGTCTGCATTAGAAAACAGGCACGTATGAACGACCAGATGTAAGGGAAATTCCCAAGGTGGAGTAAGTTTCTGTGGAGGAAAGTTTGACATCCACCTCAATGCAGCCGTACGACCACAAAGAAGAAAACTTCGCAGTTGAAGTAAAATTCGTTCTGGTCCAGGATTTGAACGCGGGACCATCGCTTAACCGGAGCAGTCGCTCTACCAACTGAGCTAACCGAACTCGAAGTGAAGGACAGGTGTTAAACGAAGGGCGTTTAACACCTGTCCTTCACTTCGAATTTTTCGTCCTTCACCAAGACGAATTTTTCTTCAACTGCGAAGTTTTCTGAGAAAGCTGTATAGCTTTCCTTCGTCGTCTCATGGCTGCATTGAGGTGGATGAACTACTTTCCTTCGTAGGGACGTATGGCCTGACGTCGTCACCTCGAGTTTAGTAGCTTTGTCGGTGGTTTTGCCTTTAATTGTTTACGGATGCCGCTTAGCGCGAAACTTGGCAGATCACCCCGGAGGGGCCATCAGCCCTTTCTGGCACGTGCGATCGGCTATAAAGGGTTTTTTTTCGCGCAACACCCTTTTGTTCTTTTCTCGGCCTTCACACGCGGGACCGTCTTTTTCCTGATAAGGTCACGCACTCCGTTTATGTGTGGGGCGTCGACCCTGGTTGGAGTGTTTTCGCCTGACGTGCTCCGGTACTCGAGCACGCAGTCGGCCAATCCATATAACCCCCATTTTCTGGTGGCGGCGATTATCGTGGCCGGACTTAGATACCGGCTTTGAACTTTCGAGATCAACGCTGAGCAGGAGCCGCCCTTTCGGTACAGACCTGCACTGATCTTTCTTTTTTTGTCGCCACAATGGTGCAACTCTGCAGGACGCTGTTATTAAGAGCTCAGCTTTGCCTTTTTCCAAGTTTTGGTGCAGTGAGCCTGAACCTGCGCCGCAGACATCCACCAATTTCTATCGGCGGTGATTCTTCCCTGTAGTGATGCCGCTTCGCAAGATTCTGTGCCCAACTCAGCCTTCGTTGTCTGTCGCTAGACCTGTTTTAGAAAGCAGTCATAGTCCTCCAGCATATTTTTCCACTTGAGCCCGCGGAACAGCCTTCTTTTTCATTCGTATACAGGATGATTACTAACTAGGAACAAATATGAAGGCACTTTTGTACCTTACGCGAGATAACGACATTTTTCATGCTTATATAATATTTCGGCAGTCATTTGCTTCCTAGATACACACGGCTTTTGTGTGTAACCAATTGCGGACGTGTTCTGTTAAACGGTGAAAAACGAAAAACTAACGTTGTTTTCAGACTGCACTGAAACTACAATTATATCGTAGCCAGTTTTTGTCAAGCGTCGTAGGTTATATGTAAATTCGCCAAAGCGCCATATAAATCGCTTTAGCATACCCGCATTTGAATGAGAGTTGCAGCTCTTTTTTTTCCCCATAACCATGCTATCTTCGTCGAAACTCACAAGCTCAGTACGGCAAAAAAAAAATTAGGCTGACGAAAAGAAAGGACGCTAAGACTGAACCAATGTTATCACATGACAAACAAAGAGAAAATTCTCAAAAATTATTTAACAGATCGATGAATATCTCCTGCATGTAGCATATATGTTTCAGGTCCTTTGGGTTTCTCGCGCAATAAACAGAACATCAAGATTAATTTTAGGTTCGAAGAAATCGATGGGAATGGGATGATAAAAGAATGAGTCGATTTACAACCGTGCAAGCGCGCATTCAAACCCTTCCTCAATTTCCATGTCTCAAACTCCAAAAAGAAAAAAAAGGGGGTCGTCGTTAGGCCATTGGCTTGTCACTCTACTGGGTACAAATCCCAGAGTTCTTCAGTGTATACCATCTACCTCGTAATGTGACGCCTGCGTGCACGGCACCTCTGCGCACATGCCCTAAATTTAGACTTAAAACTTCGGGCGTACGTTCGTATCACGACGTAGGAGCTCAACAAAGCCGCATTTTGATTGCTGCCTCGAGGGAGTAACAAAAGCTATAATGTTTCTTTCGGTAATTCTTCGTTCAGTTATCTAAGCAGTTTGTGCTACAAAGTGTGCAAATATCAGGGATTGTCCCAAGTAATGCATCAGGGTGGCGAATCTTACTTGTGGCCAAATTACACGTTTCTGCGGAATCCGGAGTATATATTGTCTCGTTTTCGACTCATTCAACGCATCCGGGCATCACCTGGTACTACTATCGCCCACACGCACGCGCACATATGCTAGATACTGCCTTCTATAGCGCAGGACTACGTCATCGAAGTGAGCCCTACTGATTTCTGTGTCGCCTGCCTGTATCTCCAAGAATCGACTCCCACAGCGGGTAACATACAAGCTTAACACAGCCCGTGCCCACAGCAACAAGGTTTATCCTCTCCTTTTTTTCCGCACTTATTCAGGCGAAACGGGAGTAGAAAACAAGTAACACGTGCCACGTGTTTAGAGGAAACGACGCAGTGCAAGGCGACAGATTCGTAGTAGGCCCGCAGAGGGGCCGCAATTCTTGAATGAAGTTCGAGATGGACGAGCTCATTGTGAAAAAGTGTGCCTGGTACTTCAGCGGAGCTCGGGAGCTCACAGCGAGGACTCCTTGAACATGCAAGAACGATCCTTCAAAGGCATCGCCTGCTGCGACACCCCCGACGTCGTTAGGCGTCACATTTTGAAACGCTGAAAAACAAAAACAAAAAAGGAACAACAAAAAAAGAGAAACGTGCTTTTTTCCCTGCTCCGCGTGCCGCTTCTTGCTTTCGTCACTCGCTGGCGCTCTCAGTGAAAGGGGTTTCGAACGAGCTCTGTTGACAACATAAACGTTGCGCTTGGCACTGTTCACCTCAGGGATGGAAGATGCAGACGTTGAGGACAGCTCCTCCGAGGACGTCAGGTAAGGGGCGCACCTTTAGTCGTATACGCTGCCATTCAGGACACGCGCTTGATCACACGGAAACGTCTCAACAGGCTCAAGCGCTTGCTTCCCCCTTGTGCACTCTTTGTAACGTGCGCGAGGACTTGAACCACGTGCTATGTGAGTGTACGCGTTATAGAGCTTCCAGAACGTCCCTTTTAGTGTCCTTGGGTCTTCCGCTGTCTAGAGGCTCAACTCTCAGTGACGTGCTAGGCCCTTGGACGAACTCTAAACGAGCATCTCGAGCGACAAAAGCTCTACTGTCTTTCCTGCGAAGCACAGGACTTGATCAGACTATTTAAACATGACTCTCTTAATGAGCGCGTCATCTTCATCACAGTCATTATCATCATCTCTCCATCGATTTCATTTTTTTTATACATCTGGTGTAGCAAGCTAGGCGCCTTGGCCAGGCTAACGTCACCAGTATCATTAAAGACTATTCTCTCTCTCTACCCATTGGTCGAATACATAAAAAAAGGATTTGAGTGTGCGCTTTTGTTAGTCAGGCGTAAGCAAACGTCGTTGTAGTGGTTTACCGGCAGCGCGCAGGGCGACGAGCAATGCATAGGCGTTCAACGCATACGCTGCGGCCGCCCCGCCCCCTTTATTTCCTGTTGCTTCCTCTTTTTCTTTTAAAAGCCCGCAGTTCATTGTTTGCAGTGAAACTGCTAGGGCCGACCGAGGCGGCCGCTTTTTTGATGGAGGCGGAAAGCGAGAACGCCCGTGTGTCGAGATTTCGGCGCATGGTAAAGGTCTCCAGGTAGCCGAAATTAATCCGGAGCCCTCCACTGCGGCGCGCCTCGCAGGCCAGGTCGGCGGGAATTTCGTAGTTATTTCTTTTTCTACCATTTCTGAACTCTTAACCTCACACGCCCACAAAAAAAGAAAAAGAAAAAAAAGGAAAATTGGTGCCCCCATGCCTTTCTTGGCGCTGTTTACACACGACGACAAGGAAGGCGTAGGGGTACCAGTTCGAAGCTTTTTGTGTGCGTGGAAAAATAGGAATTCACAAATGGTGGGAAATAAATCAAACTGAGAAAATTTCCGCCCTCTCTGTGCCACATGCCACAGGTAGCAGAAGAGAGAGAGAGAGAGAGAGAGAGAGAGAGAGAGAGAGAGAGAGAGAGAGAGAGAGAGAGAGAGAGAGAGAGAGAGAGAGAGAGAGAGAGAGAGAGAGAGAGAGAGAGAGAGAGAGAGAGAGAGAGTAAAATATTTTATTTATCCAGCAGAGGCTGATGTGTGGGCCTCGCACCGTGGGAGGCGTCCCTAGTCCGGGATGCCTTGACTTCGGCCGGTCGTCCGTGCTCGGGTCACCAGCTTAAGCTGGATATCCGGGTCCGGGGGGCAAGTCTGGAGTTCGTTGGCACTCCCATATGATGTGGTAGAGGGTGCCATGCTGGGGACACAGAGGGGAGGTTGTTGGGTATACGGAAGGTGAGGTGGAGGCGGGTGGTGTCCGGAGACGCCGCCAAGCTGTAGCTTCCTCTCGGGAGAGGCGCCAGTGTGGTGGTGGGAGGAGTTTGCTTGTATAGTTGATGACAGGGTAAGAATGCAGCTCCGCCCACAAGCGTTGTTTGGCCGCTAGCTGACTCTCCGCGGTTAGAAAAAATAGTTCTTTATATTGCAGCTGTTTATACCCATGATTACTAATATGAGCGGCTGACAGTATAACCATCTGATTATAATGTCCTTTATATATGTTTCATTCCGAAGAATGAATGATTTTCACAGGAAAAAGAAAAAGTCGTCCTCATTGAAGACTGGCTCAGGAGAAAAAAAATTACTCACTAAAACAAAGGTTATCCTTGATAGAAACTATTTCCGGTGTATTTTATGCTTAAATCAAAGGTATCTGTGATTGTTTTACTGTTAGACAACAGAAATAAACATATAAACAACGCGCACACGATTTTTTGGGTCTGTATAGTTCAAATTTCGACCGCTGCACGTCGCTTAGCTTAGCCGTCGTCTGCTTGGAGAAACATAATCAATGGTCGTCGTTATATTTTGTCGGGCTCGTCGCAGTTCGACTATTTCTTCGCTTCGCGTGTGCAATCATTGTCAAGAAATGTAGTCGGTACAATATCTTCCACAGCCATCATCACCGCTAAATCAAGCGTCGTAAACGCAGGGCGGAAGAAAGGGGCGGTTCGTCGCCGCAATGGCTGGATGCAGTGCACGGACTGTGTAAGCCCAGGGTGAAAAGGAAACCAGCGGCGAAAATTCATCGGTGTCTTTCAGAAATCGGCCGCGATATCAACGGGCCACGCATTGTTCTATGCGACTGTTTCGAACGTAGTGACGCACTGCAAACACCTATCGCGGCGACGCACACAACCGTGGAGGTCGCGATGCCGCATAAGGTGTCCTGCCTTGCGAAATCAGCTGTAGGTGCGAAGAAACAAGCGTTATTTTATTCCGCTTAAACGAGACAACACCGTATGGCGCGAGCAGAGAACTGCTGGATGTCAAACGTTACAAGACTAAGCATTTCTACTTCACGAGACACGCGAGTGGCAAGACGCTCTACGTCAGTTGGTTAGACTGACAGTATACAGTGTCATGCTTTCAATCCAGGCGACCATTTCCGAGGTGTTTCCCGGCGATGTAATAAAAGATCTGCCGGCGTTTCTTTAGTGTCATATCACCACCCCGCAGTTTACAGTGGAGTGATAACGCAGAGAACCCCAACTGACGGTGAAAATTGATAGAAAAACACCCTTAAGCACTAGCAGCCGCCTAAAAAAATTACTGTTGCGAGATTTTATGGAAAAAAACGAATAGTGACCTACAAATGCATCCGTCCGAAGTTCGTTTCCAAGTTGTGCTACATTCAACTTTCATTGGCTTTACACTGATGTGCAGCAGCCTACCGTGAAGATATTTTTATTGTTGATGAGGCTTTTGAAATAGCATACATAAAGAAAATATTCGGTTCAACATGTAGTTGCTTTGCAGCCATGTCATGTCAAGCTTTTGTGGAAGCATTTTAATTTCTGATAATCTTCCCGAAGCCAATAACCTTCCCCTATGTACACCAAACAGTGACGTCGAACACTGACTGCCCCATACAAAACCTGAACGAACAGCTATACAAGTGCACTCAATTCTTACTGCACCTATTTAGACAACCACACTCAACAGGCCCAATGATATGAGTATGAACGTGAGATCTAAGTGAATTATTTAAAAATGTGCCGACATCTCCATGTAAGCATTTCCATTTTATCCACTTCTGCAACCAATCAGAGCACCAAACTGGAACAGGGATAAGAAATATTTAATTCTCACTGCCCCTTGTCAACGTGTCATGGGCTACTACTGCACAAGTATTTTCTATTCTTATCACACTTTCCAGCCAGCAGCAGCAAAGTGGCACCCTGAAAGCCTGACATTGGATCCATTTTGATTTGCTGCACCAGTGTTTTCAATGCCTAATGCAGCTTTAAAGCCAAAAGCAACAGTGTGTACGTGAAAAGCAGTGACTTCACAGCGTGAAGGTGTGGCATGAATTCATTCTAACGTACTACATAAGCATCTTCAACTCTCACCACAACTTCATGGCCAGAAACTACAATGTGTGTGCGAGAGAAGCAGCGATTTCATAGCCTGAAAGTGTGGCATGAATTTATTCTAACGTACTATGCAAGTGTCTCCAACCCTCACCACAACTTCATGGCTAGAAGCTACAATGTGTGTGTAAAAAGCAGCGACATCACAGCTTGAAGGCCTGGCATAAACACGTTCCAACATATTTTATTAGAGCTTTCACTTCTTACCATAGCTTTCTAATCAGAAGGAACAGTTCAACCTTGCAAAGGAGTTACATAGCATCTTGAAGAAGTGACGTAAAATCGTTGCGACCTGCTGAGTAAGTTTTCCAATTTTTACTGCATCTGAACCAGCTGGAAGCAACAGTGCGCACAGAAAGCAGCGACATGACAATCTGGAGGCCTGAAGTTTAACCATTTTGATATGCCGCATCATTGCTTTCTATTATTCTTGCAGCTGTATAACCAGAATCAACAGTGCATGCTTGAAAAGTATGAACATAGCATTCTGAAGGGGTGACATACCTCATTTCTACCTGACACACAAGTATTAGCAATTATTGCTGCAGCTCTTCAACCTGAACCACCTTCAGTCACTGTTTGAAGGCTCTTCACAGTTGGTGGAACAATAAAAACATCTAAAAGTGGGAAGCGGTGTTGAATCTAAATTAAAGTATGCTCCATGATAAGACGCTCAAACATGTCCTCCACTCTGTATAATAACAGTCTATCACGACAGAGACACTGGAAATCTGAATGTCTGCCAATACACTGTAACCCCTTTGTTGAAACTTAAACTGCACAAGCACCAAAATGCAATCATTAAACTACAGCCATCACTATGAAACACAGCTGCAATAGACAAATTTTTATAACTCATAAAGCCCATCACACAAACTGCATGAAAATAAAGGGAAGATAAACTATTGATTCATTCCTACTAAACGCATTCAGCTATTTCAAAACAACTTTAACAGCTCACGACACTTCATGAAAAATTCCACACTGCACACGAAATACGCAGCCTCAGTACATGCATAGTCAGTTTCTCTGACACCACTTAGTGTAGCGATGGAAGCATACGCACCATAAGCTTAGCAGGCATAATAAAAAGCAGCGCGCGTGTGTATTTTTGGCAATGTATAAAAAACTACGTGGTCATGTTGCGGGGCCACACATTTCCGGCTTCCTTCAACGGCGTGGTTCAAATTTCAAAATCCAGCAATCATGCACTTTCGATGTTTATTTAGCCCTCTTATACGTTTCAAAAATGCTACTGATGATTACGACCAACCAATGAGTCAAGAAACGAAACGCAACCACATTTGATTACCTCAACAATACTCGCACTCGTTCATACTTTTGTATGTTCTATAACGTGCCCATTGGCACAAACAGAACGCCATAGGCACCCGTCTCTCGCAGGAAGGCAGGTTCATACCGATTTTCTGAAAGCTACCCAACCCAGTCTCGGATAATTGTGCACGAACGTTTACTTCTTCGCGAGTCCCTGCAATAATGGTTTAATCATACCTGTTTACGCCAGGGGGAAAAAAACGCCACACCGCTGCTCCGTTCGTACCCCGGCAGGCTAAAGCAATGCGCGAATCGGCAAGGAAAGATACCTCACATAGTAAGATTTGGCAATCGTCTTAATAACGTGTTCGGCTGTGCGAGCGGCCGTATCCGGCCAAAAAACACGCCGCACACGTTTGCACGATCCGCGTCGGGCCGGACGGACACCACGTAGGCCTGCGCTCAACATCGGGCGCAGCCTACGCTCACAGCAACAAACGAAAACGCTTGCAACTTGTCACCGCTACTGCCGTAGACGAAAGCAAATCGCATTATTTCTTCACAAAGGTTGCGTTACACCGACACAATTTCCACAATCACACCAGCAACAGATGCAGCTTCGACGCTTTCCCGTTCTCAGATCGAGTTCGTTGACGACGTTCCGAGTACGTAAAGCAGCCCACCAGTGCCGCCACGATTTCCTCACGTACGTACAAACCACGACGCGGCAAGACACACACGGGACAGGTGACGATAAGCGGCTTCCCGATGCACTAATCACATTCGTAACACAAATCGCCTACAGAGCTGTTGGTTCTCGGCAACCTCGTTGTCGCTCTACAGCGCAGCAGCGGTGGGGAAGCGAGCGCGGCCATATTGGAAGTAGTTCTCCTTTCAAACGTACGTCGCAGGCGTCACACAAATGGCGAGACGCCATTGGTTGCGGATGAACACAAAATCCCTTTGATCTTGAAAAGCCGCTGCAGAGTTAAGCTGTCACCAACTATAGTAGGATTCATGGCCAGTCGATAGACGGTGCAGGCACACGAGTCAGGGCCGCGGAGGGCAAAAGAGAGCTGCACCCCGAGTTCTTGGAGTTTCGCCAGCTGCCACACATAAACTAAGGATGCAGTTACGCGTGCATGAATAATACCCAAAAATGAAGGCGAATACTGCCGGCCCACCCTACATTTAAAGCCATTTACAGAGAACCTGTATGACTTGTGCATTCCCAGATTGTGCAGGCCGTGTTTATAGGTATTTATTGGTATTGGTTTATTGGTATTTATTGGTATAACCTGCGGCCCACCTGGCGCAGATGGGAAACGCCAAAATTTTCTATCTCCGTGTGAGGAGCCGAACCCTACGCCTGAAGAAATCTCCAGGCGGAGCGAGATCCCGGTCGTGATTGGTTCGGGATTCTGCTCCTGGGTTCAAACGCTAGGTTCCAACAAAGCAACTTGTTCACTCTGAGCGCATAACCCGTATAGCACTCGAGTGCATCCGATTTAGTGCTATAATTCGGGATAGTAACTTAGTGCGCGCAGACTTTTTTAGGGGCGAAGCACCTTAGGACCTCGCTTTGTCTTTGGCTTGTCCCTTGGCGTCCGTGTACACAGTGTTGCGCATGCGCGAGAAGCATTGGATTGGATTGGATTGGATTAAATTGAATTGTACCGGATTGAATTGGATTGGAATTGTATATACTGTACGCGCACGTCGGCACTCATTTACATGCGCGAGTGGGCAATGCCACGGGTGATTTACGGTGAGAACGATCCCCAGTGCTTCGCCCACTCGTCATGATTCACTTCGTGGAGATGCGTGACTTTTTTTCTGGTTGCAGACTTTAAGCTATCTTTACAAACGCTACTGTAAGGAAATGCCTCAAGTGACAGCATTCTGTGGAAAACCGTCCGGGTTTGTCGCTCTCCATGGTAGGTGCGAAGAACACTGAGCACACCAATCCCCGCAAAGAATGCTTCACCGCGAGCATACCCGTAGTGAAGAAAAGCAAACTTTGTGGAAGAGAAACTGGTGCGGCTGGATGAAGGAGGAGGAGGAAAAATAAACTTTATCGCAGTATGCAATTTAGGGGCGGGTGGTGACCACTGGGCGCAGCCCAGCGGTGACTTCGGCAGCACGTTCTACCAGAGATTTTTGGACCCAGGTATCAGAGCCGCCCAACGCCGCCTCCCATTAATTACCTGCTGAGGCGGAAGAAGCGCCAATTACGCTGGCCCTTTTTCCGAGCCCTACCCCAAAAGTCATCTTGTCCAATTCTCAATCTGCTATACGAAACTTTGCCCGAGGGCACATATCAGCCAGGGCTCTCGAAATCCCCAAAACGCCCGTGGAGGTCGTGTGGACACCTGCCCACACCGGCTTAGGGGGTAATGAGGCAGCCCACAGCAGCTCGAGATTTTTACTGCCCGAGCAGGCCCTTCTGTTACCCCTAACTCCACTCGAGATAGCCTTATTACGTACGCGGCTGAATGGAAATCAGGACCAAGTTCTGTTGACCAACCGAGGATGACGGTGCTTACTGTGATTGTTGCGGTGATGATTATGGTGGCACAAATATTTCGGGAAAGGAACATACGGGCCCGATGAGGCGATCGCCCGATTATTAGTGTAAAAAACCACAGCCCCTTTCTCAAAGACAAAGATGGTTAACACGCGAACCTTTCTCCCGTGTAACCTGAGTCGAAGTCCAAAATCCAAACTGCGGCGACCGTGTCGGAAGGGCGCCATCACAACGAGAGGGACCCAGCTTCGATTCCCACCTCTGGAAGCGTTTTTTTCCCCTTGGAGCGCTTGGTGTGCCTGCCCTTATACAGTGATCCGTCATCAACTCGAACTCGGATATCTCGAAATGTAGGTTAAGTCGAAACTCTTTTTCGCCGTGCATATTTGCCCCCCTCTATCTCGAAACGTTTTTTTCGGGGGCTGCGGATATCTCGAAATGTTGACGGAGGGCGAAGTCCGCTACAGGCAGCTGATAAGGTCTCCGTTCTAATCGCTGCGTGCCGAACACGGTCGGAACGACAAATTTACGCTGTACGAGGCCGATGTTCCCGTTACCCGAATGCTGTCCGAGGCATAATTCATTTAGACAGCTGTGGACGATGCAGCTGATCGTGAGGACGAATAGGAGCCCGAGAAGTGCCTACGAGGACAGAAACAACAAAGATGCCGCGCCTCCTTCGCAACGTGGCGACAAGCAATTCATGCGATGCATTGAGCAGCTCGAGAACGCTTCTCTGGGACAGATGCGAACGCGAAACAGGCGAGCATCACGCAATTATTCCTTCCGCAGTAACAAAAATCTTTTAAAGGGGGTCTGTTTTGCCTTTGTTTCGAAAGCGCTCATGTGCAGTCGAGCTTTTGTTACCAGCATTAGCTCTTATTTCAGTGATCTGGCCGCAAATTTTTGGCATTTCGCTGAACTCGAAGCTCCGCTTCTCTCGATATTTTCAGCGGATTTTACGACTTCGAGTTAACTAGGAATTATTGAAGTCATCATCGTTCTGGGAAACCCACCGTGTAAAGGTGGCTTTCCTGCAATTTTGGCGCGGCTTCTAACTCCGTCAGCGAGGCACAGAACGCCCCGCTTTAAAAATACTTAACTGGCTACAGGGCATAGCTTAAGGGTAATTTAAGGGCGGTGTGGGAACAATTGGGAAGTCAACGTAAAAAGAGAGAGAAAAAAAAATAAAAGCTGAGGAGAATTGGAATAATGAAAGAGCAGTAAACACTACCGATCACGGAGGCAATAACGGTTGCTTGGGCTTTTTTTCTTCTTGGAAGTTGCCGGTATTTCTGTCGAGGGCAGGTGTCGTGTATCCGAGATAGAACCACCCAGGATACCTTCGAGGCAAACGCGAGTTTATCAGTACGCATTGGCGTGATGCCGCCCGTAGAATAACGCGCCTTACACTCTGTGGAAAAATGATCCCGTCAATGCTGTAGCCGCTGGCACCATTTTCCGCACGATTACTTCTGACGCGTAGTTATTGTCACAAAGGGGGAAATTCATGCATTGTTTGCTCATTTTTAAGTAAAGAAGTCACTTTTAGTCGCCAAGAGACGCCTGTGGAGTTTTTTAGGGCGACTTGTCTTAGAGTGCTTGACTGCTTGTAACAGCGCTTTGGGCCACCAACCATCCGGATTGCGTTTTAGGCCATTGCCTCCTATCATAACCGGGGCCCACGCGCCCGCTTAGAAACTTGCGCTCACAAGTTCGCGCGCACCCATAGTTGAAAACCGTTGTGTGCACTTTATACGGCGTGCGGAGAAGCGCCTCCGAGGCTGCGACCTGCCGATACGGATCCCACCGCTTCGCTCCTTACGACAGGCACGTCGTAACATTTACTGCCTTCTTCAACGTCTTGGCTACCGCTGCGAGCTGCTTGTCCGCGTGCAGCGCATGCAGCATGGTGTTTTACTTGAAGACGGCCTACCCACTCTCAACCGAGGGTGGCTTCACGGATGCTTTGGGCATCTATTTTTCGTGCTGCCTACTCTCAACTGTGCGTCTATCGTGTCGGTATCTGAAAGACCAACTACAGTGCCCGTGAAACGTTTTTTCTTGTTCGCGAGTGACAACTGCATTCGTTTAGTCCTCAAAATAAATCGCGTTAGGAACCGTTATCCTCCGGATTAGAACGCTCACTGCATCGCAAGCCGAAATTGAGGCAGGCGTCTGGACTGAGCAGCACTTTCTTAGAATAATCACAGGAGAGAGAGAGAGAGAGAGAGAGAGAGAGAGAGAGAGAGAGAGAGAGAGAGAGAGAGAGAGAGAGACGAAAAGAAGATTAGAATGCTGGTGGACGAAAAGCAGAGAGGGGAATATTGCCTAGGACATGTGTTACCACCTGTAACAGGGAAAAGAAAGTATTTCGGGCCTAATAAACTTTAGTGCCTGCCCTAAGCAGCGCTAGTATTAAACCAAGAGTGTAAAACATGGTTATATTAGTCCTTTTTGGTAAGATGACATGTCATCACCCCGCTTCAAAGGGGAAGCCAATAGCAATCATCATCATCAGAGAGAAGGCGGGCATATACTTTTCATAATCACTTCAATTTTGCAGGGAACTTTTGTGCGGCGAAGCTTCTATTATCACTTCCGATGGAGCTTTTCGCCAGCGTCGGCGTCGTCGTCAGGAGGTGTTGTGGGCCCTAATATTAAAAAAAAAAAAAATGTTGGAGTAACAACGTCAATGGGAAGCGGAATAGCTGAATTAACCGTTGTGGTGCTGCGATTAAATGATGGTTATCGCTGCAATGTCCAGTCATCTTGATGTCTACAGTCGCTTCTGAAAAAGAAAAAAAAAAGAAGTGAATACAAGGTTTTATGTCGTATTAACGAAGCCCGACTGGTCGGAATTTAACCGTATCCCTCCACGATGGCGCACCTCATAGCACTCTATATATCGTCCGCAAGTTTTTAACGGTGATTATGCGAAAAATAAATTAGTCAGATGCTGACAGATTAGAATAGATGCTGTCAATAAATTACTATCTGAAGGTACTTCTGTAGGAGGTACTTGTTTGAGAATTCCTACTCTACACGGTTGAGCGTAGAGTAGCAATTACGCTAGTAAACTGTTCGAGATCTCCTTCGCCAGTTTTACGTTATGAGAAGGTATCCCTTTAATGCCCACCCTGCTCGTTTGCACCAAGCCCGAACCCTGCTCATTGCTTCGGACAGAAGAAGTCTGGAGGCGGACCAGTGGGGGGTCCGTCGTCCAAAAGCCCCTGGCTCTGGCCGGGCTTTCCCGAAGCCCTTCAGAGCATGAAGCTGATTGTGCGCTTCTGGGCGAATGCGTGATACGGAGACCTTAAAGACAGAGTTACGGTTCTGCCAACGTCTTGAAGGAAAACCCGGGGGGGTCACACAGCAGGAAGCTCTTATCAGGGCGAAGTTTGACTTCGCCGTGCATCGTGCAGTGCTTCGCGGCTTCCGTTCACGTGCACGTAGCGAACAATGTCGCTTCTGCGACGCGAATCCTGTTTGTTCCAGTACCCAGACGGCCGCGATAAGCGTGCGCTATCGGCTGCGACTCTTTCCTCGCAAACGGCGTCGTCCGCCGTACTTGAGCCATCTCGGCGGTCCGGTCTAGGCCGCCTCCGTGTCCTACCTAGCGTGCAGCATGTCTGTCTGTCTGTCTGTCTGTCTGTCTGTCCGTCTGTCCGTCCGTCCGTCCGTCCCCAAAAGCGTACATGTTATCGGTTTCGGTTGTAGCTTGCAGCTAAGTAAGGTAGGGCAGGGGATTGTAGCTAGCTCGAACTCACACATTGTTAAGTTATTTTTCACCAGTGGACCATTTCTTGCAAACGTTCGCAAGGTAAATAAAAAAAGCGGTCAATAGCACCAGATCGCGTTGCCCTTCGCCTACAGTCGGCGACAGGAAAGACATTTATAAGCATTGTTTCCCATGGTGGTCTGTGCTGACGCATGTTCGGGGCAGGTAAAAATGTCTCAATGCGCATGTTTAATAGCGGTGTTGACCCTCACTGTCAGGTGTGTGGCGCCTTTACTGACGTGAAGCATATATGCTGGAAAATTTTCAGTAAATGGCCTCCGTGGGTATTGGAGAATGTGGCGTCACACAAGCATGCCCATTCGAAAGTTTTAGTTGCTTGGATGTGATCTGCCGTGTTGTTAAGCAAACAAAAAATATATTCCCAGGCCATCTCGGCTAGCATGAAACCTGGGGAGGGGCGAAGCATGCAGTGTATGAGTGTATTCTTGGCGCCTCGGCGTTTTCGCCGACGGAGATGAAACCGTTGGGGGCAGAGGTATGCAGCGTTACTGTAAAAGCCTCGTGTCTTTGAAGCCCAAAGCGTTCAGCGCGAGGCGTAGACGAGTGTCCCGGTGTTTTTTTCAGTACGCGTTACGAAGCGCGTGGCGTAAACGAGTGTGCCAGTGTTGTTTCAGTACGCGTTACGAAGCGTTCTTGCGCGAGGTGTAAACGAATGTCCCGGTGTTTTAGTACCGTGACTACATGAGACGACGATTACGACGACGACATGAGACGCCGACACCCCGAGCCCCTAAGGGAATTCTCCCCTAAAAGAGCTGACGCTTTTACAGCCTCGGCTGTTATGGAAAAAGTGTCGGCTGTTTACCATGGCCGCGCCTCATGTCAGTGCCACTATCATCATCGTCGTCGTCGTCGTAGTCGTCATTGACACTCACCTTTAGATAGTGCTCCTGGGCAAATGCACTTTACGCTGCGGCCAAATGGGGGACAATAATGCAAAAAAGCTGCCAGTAAAGCCAACGCTGAGTAATCGCAATATGTTCGTGTAATCGTCTGCTGTCGTTTTGTTTTTATTCTTGCCTGCTTTAGCGGCCGTAATGAGTGGGACTTCAATGGTTGGAGGCATCCAGGATTACAGAACTTTAATTCGCCGTTATCTTTCGACAACCTCTTTCTGCGTCACTGAAATCATGGTGTAGATACATTTCTCCCCGGCTTATGCGTTCATGTGCACATAAGCCAGGAGACGAGCCACAGCTGCGACGTCTGACAGGTTTTATAAGCGTCAGGTACGTGCGGGTACTTAAGCCCCGTCTATCGTTTACTCCTTTTGCTTCTTGCTCGTAACCGGGTCAGAAGATTTGCAAAGCGCGCGCAAACATTGCGATAGGGGTGGCTGCCTCCGTTACAGGACATGTACTCGTCCGCAAGCCTCTTCACGCCCCTTCCTGTCGAGCAAAAAAGCATCGGCGTAGCTGCTATCTCCTGTTTGCTGATGTCGCATGCAGGTTGCCGTCGCCCCAGTGAAGGGGCTGCCTGGAAAAAAAAAAGCAGCACTAGCGATTTAATCTGCGTATTCGTGTTTTCTCGTGTGGTCGTATTCCAGCTGCATGAAATAGGCAAAATGCGCAGTGATTTCGAGAAGCCTGTTGACGCTGATAGTCGAACGGCAGGCAGCGTTCCGAGGGTTTGCGGATCTGGCTCACGAAACGGTTCGAGCACAAAGCGGTTTTTTTTTTTATTTTTCCTCTCTTAAAATGAACGAGAAAGTATGGCGGTACTTGTGGATCAAAGGCATCATTACTGCTTCATTACCGCGGATTACTTCAAGTGGCAGACTGGCGACACTTTACGCCACAGCTTCAGGGGAATCAGTGTTCCGCGTGGCTGCAGTGCACCCGTTCTACTCATGTGCTGTCGCGTTCACCTGGTACGTGCAAGGCATCAGGCTAACTTTGGTTCCACTGCTCGTCTGCGTCTTCGACTTCGGGGAGCCGGGTGTAAATTTCAATACGCACTTGTGCTTTTTATTTACTCTTTGTAGCAGCGGCAATTTCCTGTACCGCACAGCATCCACATCAACGGCTGTTTTTCACGCAATGGGTCACTTAGGGCTTCCGCCTGAAAAAGCGCTTTGTCACGGGAGGAATCAACTCGAGCTCAGAACGGTTACAGCGCTCGAATGAAGGTTCAGGGCAAGCAATAATACCAATAAAAAAAGTTGTCTGGATCTTCCGCTTTCACTGTATTATTTTGTTTTCTTCTATTTCTGTATAAAAGGAAAACGGCAAATTTAGCAGCCGCTACGCATATCGCCATCAATGCTGTGGGCGAAGAGCGCGCATATGCGAGGTTGAACGCTCACGGCGGGGTCCCAGGCCGTGTGTATTTTTCCAAGCACGCGCCTCTCGACACGTTCATAAAATGGCGTTGGCGTGCCCCGTCCAAATTGGGCTATATTTGGGAGTGACGACTGGGCACGTACGTTCGCAGTGCTCTTCAGGCCGA
>NW_027526335.1:5652649-5698668 GCF_048455015.1 Haemaphysalis longicornis
ATGGGTCACTTAAGGCTTCCGCCTGAAAAAGCGCTTTGTCACGGGAGGAATCAATTCGAGCTCAGAACGGTTACATCGCTCGAATGAAGGTTCAGGGCAAGCAATAATACTAATAAAAAAAGTTGTCTGGATCTTCCGCTTTCACTGTATTATTTTATTTTCTTCTATTTCTGTATAAAAGGAAAACGGCAACTTTAGCAGCCGCTACGCATATCGTCATCAATGCTGTGGGCGAAGAGCGCGCATATGCGAGGTTGAACGCTCACGGCGGGGTCTCAGGCCGTGTGTATTTTTCCAAGCACGCGCCTCTCGACACGTTCATAAAATGGCGTTGGCGTGCACCGTCCAAATTGGGGCTATATTTGGGAGTGACGACTGGGCACGTACGTTCGCAGTGCTCTTCAGGCCGATGTTTTCCAAAGCCAACCGCTCAGCAGCCGTGTGCATGTGTTCGTAACCCCGGATCCATCGTTCTGACTGCCTAGCTCCGGGGCGCGTATCTCCCAGCAGCGGTCTACCGTCTTTGTGCCGGAGCACTCGGCTTGGAAAGTGTGGCTCAAAATTGCTTCCGTGTGCCATCGCAGATTGCGCCGGACAGCTGTCCAGACCGCGGAGCCCCTCATCGACAAAGCGTTTTGGGCCAACCTCCTGATTCCTTAAGTCGTGCAGCTAAGAGAGAGAGAGAGAGAGAGAGAGAGAGAGAGAGAGAGAGAGAGAGAGAGAGAGAGAGAGAGAGAGAGAGAGAGAGAGAGAGAGAGAGAGAGTAAACTTAATTCTGCAGCTCAAGTCCGAGCCGCGGAGTTATGAGACCTCGGAGGAAGGGGGCACTCGCGCCAAATCAAAACTTTTGAAACCAAGATACATCATGCGTAAAATGGATGCGAAATTTAAAAAATATAAGCCTGGGAGAAAGAGAAAAAAAACTGAGTTTTCTTCTTTTTTTTCCTTCTACTCGTGCCCACATTTTTTCCTAGTTTATCTTGTTTTTTTTTTACTTGTACTCTCTCTCTCTCTCTCTCTCTCTCTCTCTCTCTCTCTCTCTCTCTCTCTCTCTCTCTCTCTCTCTCAAGCATACACTGTCCCAGCTGATCCTGTGCTCTTTGGGACGTGTGAGTTGCAATTCTCTTTCAGCGTTAAAATCATTGTTCCTCAGCTTTAATACTGTTCCGGGACGATGATACCGATACTGCAAAACAGTGCAATGCAATACGGCTGACACAATAGAGTAGAACACAATACAATACAACACAATAGAATACAATAGATGGACATTAATCGAACAGAATTAGGGGAAAACCCCAAGGTGGAGTAAGTTTCTGCGAAGGAAAGTTTGACATCCACCTAAATGCAGCTAATTCGGCTACATTTAGGTGGAATTGATCAACAACTCGAAGCCTTCACTTCGAGTTGTTGATCAATTCGCTCTCGCGCTACAAACGATTAGCCTCCTGGTTAGCTCAGTTGGTAGAGCGTCTGCCCCGGTTAAGCGGGGGTCCCGGGTTCGAATCCTGGACCAGGACGAATTTTTTTGCGAAATTTCTGAGAAATCTGTATAGCTTTCCTTTGTAGCCGTTGGCTGCATTTAGGTGGATGTCAAACTTTCCTTCGCTGATGGACATTTTCAGCTGCTTTAATTTAAAACACAAAAGAGGAGAGGGATCTACCACTCCACGCACGAAGCGCCACTGGATGCGAGCCTCACGTTGTCGGTTCGCATGAGCGATTTCGTTCAGACGGGAAACGGTGCTCGGTGTGGGAAAGAGCCCACTTCGGCAAACCCCCGGCCAGTGACGGCGTCACGGTGTCTGGCCCGCTCTCAGAGCCCCGCACCCCGCCGGCAGCGAAGCCACCGCCCCCGAAGCAATCGCCTTTGAGGCTTGCGAGCGACCGACCGACTGGGCAGCAGGGGAGAGCTGATGTACGGTTTCCGGCGGGGGTCACAGCATGCCTCGGTGTAGTTTGGTGCAGCGGAACCTAAGGTGGCGCGCAGACTTCCTCATTCTCCTGTCGTGTTTAGCGAGCTACGCCACCACTCCTATCCGCCCAGTCCGCTTTTGTGAACATTGACGGGATGCAAATGAGCCCGTAAAGTCCTTTTGTGCGGCTTGGCGCAATACGAGATTTCGGACTGTCGATCCCGCTTACCAAAACATCGGCCCTGTGCACATATAAAGAATAAATATCGCTAGCGAACTTGAGGGAGGTGTTTGGACAGCAAATGAAAAATTGTAATGAAATTGCATGAGAGAAGTTGCGCTTGCAGACCGAGTCGCTACTTGCGTTTCAGATGCTGACTAGAACGGTACACGACGAAGATTACTTTCAACAATTAAGTCACACGCCACAGAGAGAGAGAGAGAGAGAGAGAGAGAGAGAGAGAGAGAGAGAGAGAGAGAGAGAGAGAGAGAGAGAGAGGAGAGAGAGAGAGAGAGAGCACATACCAGACCTCAAAAACAAAGCGCAGCCAAAAGGCAGCGTACGTATCAGCAAGTTAAAAATAAACGAAGTTTGGGCCTCCAGTCACGATACACGCTCTGCCAACGCGTTAAAGCTGTCTCCAAGAAGGTGTTGCATTTTGTTGCGCTGGGCATCGAGCAATAATCGGAACGGAGGAGAGGACGTTGCATGGGACAGCCAGGGGCGGACAGAAAAGAAGATAAGAAAGACGACGATCATCGGAAGTCATGTACATTCGTAGCGGTCTAATGTAAATACAGTTATTCTTGCTGTCTTGCTGTGACTTCGAACTGCTTTGTCCAACAAAGGGTGGCTGCTGGTGGCTCACTCCGAGGAAGAGAAGCGCACTTTGTGGGGGCAGAATGAATGGGCACCGACCAGGCTGAGCCACAGGGCCGCTCTCTGTTCAACGGGGTTTTTCCGAACTCAAGAATGTCTACAACACGCGCAACTAGACACGCGCGAGTAGACATTCAAGAATGTGTATACAACTGCGGTGTCGAAGTGCTCGGAGACGACGACTGGGCGGTCACTCGCTGCTGTCGTCCAGATGCGGCGACGCAGCCGGGCATTGTGGGAGGTCTGTTCGCGAGATCGGTCTTCGGTGCCTGTTCCCCGAAGCGAGTGAGGTCTGACGCCGTAAGCTGTCTACACGCCGTGGGGAACGGGGCCGGAGGAGGTCGGAAGGCCCGGAATGCGCAAGGGGGACTCGCGTAACTGGATACGAGCCACCGATTCCCCCTGTCGCCGTGCTTTCCAGGACCTCTCGTTCGATAGAGTAACGAGCCAAAAAGGGGCGGCTGGCGCCGCGACTTTCGGCCGTCCGGCGGCTGTCTGCACAAAGAGATGCGTCTGACTACTTTCACAAAATGAAGTAGAAAAAAAAAAAAAAAAACCCCGGAAGGGTTGTTCCGGCGACGTCCGGTTTTCATTATGTTACCCTGATAAGCCTTACTGTCCAGTAAAAGTTGATTTTAGAGTTGTCGCCGTAACTCACGTTTCATTGCGTCTTTATTCCATTTTAGTGTGTGCATCACAGCGAATACATTGCTCCTCACTTACCGGGTGGCATAGTTGTAAGATAGGGCGGATATATGGGGCGAATATGTGCTTTTGCTTTCAGTGGATTTGTCGAAGAACACATACGCCGGCTAAAAGAAATTTGCCGCCCCTTCCTAAAGGAAGTTTGAGGGAAGTGCGAGAGCTTTCTAGCACCTGAACTGCGTCAGAAACTTCGCTCGAAGTGCGTCCAGCCTTCTCTGAAGGAGCGTCAAATCGATCGTCGAACCTCCACGGGCACAAATCGCAAGCGAAGAACGAACCCATACGACGAGTTTTCGCGCGCTAAGTAAACACATCTACGAACGATTTAAATGTATACCTGTAAGTGGTTCACGAGACAAAGGTATACTATTGTACCCCTTCATGGTCGATGCATGTACTGCGGGACCGTTTCCTTCGCGCAATCATCGAGTAACCGTTTTGACACAATGGATGCCCGGTTCCACGCACGCGCCGGGTGTCCAGAGAGCTTTTCGGTCGACTAACCAGTCGATGGGGAAGGGCATTAGTTTTTTGACAGGAAGCCATCACTAAGAAAGCTTTCGCTCTAAGAAAAAAAAAGAAAGAAAGAAGGAAAGGAAAAAAGGAAGGATGGAAGGAAGGAAGAAAAGGGGAAGCAAGAAAAAGAAGGAAGAAAAAGAAGCAAACTATTCGCTGTAATGTCTGGAATATGTTCAAACTATTGCCGCGTAGGAAACCAGAGCGTTACGTGCACCGCTCGTCGCAGGACGGGCATTCGAAGCAGCGACGTATTTTGTGGCGGCGGCGCTACTACGATCCTCTGATTTAATGCGACCACCACATATTAGAGAGTTTTAGCGCTCAGTATGCTCCGTGTTGCACGTTGTTACCTTGTTGACCGGGACCCGACTGGGCAGGTGCGCATTCGTTCCGGTAGGGTGGATTAGTTCCGCGGGCCGGCCCCTGCCATGCCCGAGCATTCGTTACGGTGGGAAGTGCCCTCCTCACCGTGCCCGCACGCGCGTGCGCTGTCGGGTCCCGGTAAACATGGTACGAACAGAAAGGACAGAACATACGGAGTGCAAAAAATCTCTATTATTCTATTTGAACGAGGTATGTGTCGTGGCCTTGAGTCCGCGCCAAATGTTTGCTAAAGGTGCAGATATAGTGAGTGAGAAACATTTTATTGAGCCGGTGAAGTGGGAGTGGTTCCTTATTCCAGGAAGCCATGCGATGAGCCGGCAGCCTTCGCTCTGGAGGCCAAACGTGTCTGGACGTCCAGATCGCTGCTGGTCACCAGGTTCTCCCACAGCTCAGGTGTGGGAAGGGAGGGGGATGGAAGAGGGGGGAGGTTGGGGTTGTGCTTGCACTCTAATATGATGTGGGGAAGAGTACCGGGTTGTAAGCAGAACTTGCATGTAGCCGGGAATTGCGTGGACACTTTGTGACACTTTGTGGACACGTCACGGGGGTCCGTCGAGCGAGCCTTACCCGACCACTGCTCTTATCTTCTGTCACCCTCTTTGGGCACATGAGGCCCTGTGACACGCTTATTTATGGATGGCTATAAGGAAGACGCCGAAGTGGAGCGGCACAAAGCGGAAGGGATGAGGTCGTATGCAGCAGTGCGTGCGTGCTATTACTGCTGGGAATAGAGCTCCTGATGCAGACGCGGATCGCGCGGGCGCCGTTTCCCGGTAGCCTGCTCAAGGCTGATCCGCCAAGATTACGATGGTCGTACTTATTCCGTGATGGTGACCCATTCCCGAAAGTAACCCAAGGGCAGTGGTCAAACCCACCTAATTTAATGTAGGTATCGCCCATAACTCGGAAGTCGTAGCGGCGAGGCACTTGATTTCCGTTCTCCCAGACAGCAGTGCAATAGAAGGGACGTAAACAACTCGCAAGTGCTCTCAGGGATAAGCCGCAACCGAAAACAGCATCCGTGGCGAAACAGGGTCGTATAGCTGCACTGCTGCTTACTGATAGCGTTGGCCGCTATCCATGGCTGTGGACGTAACCCAGTTTGCGCTTTTTCGCTATTTTGCCATTTAAGCCGAGACTAGCATTATGTCGTGCCCCTAATCCTGTCACTTACGTAATTGGCGCGCGGCTTACATTCATCCACACTGAGGGCGAGTAATGGGCTTGATGTTTGCTCCCCACTTTCCTCCGCCGCAACCGCAACCTTTGCGTAATTGTCTGCGTTTTGCCGTTTAGCGCCGTGAACCATGAATCCAAACCAGCTAGCCCAATTTTCAATTTGCGCAGCCGCTGTCAGGTGGCGGAAGCGAAATTGCGTAAAATCGCCTTTTCTAGTGTCGTAAAGCCATGAAGACAAAATAAAACTGTGTTGAATATCAAAGAACTAGCTTATCGCATAGCTTACTGTGCCCCATACCAGCCACGAAAGACTATTTTCAATCTAAAAAACGGGATAAATATCGAAAAACATTCAAATTTACCGCAACAGTGACGTGATATGGGGGGGTGTGCACGATTCCACCTAATCCCAACTCCCCCGTTCCAGTCCAACTGTGCCCTTCCACTCGCGGGCTTGCCCCCCTTTTTAAACACCCCGCGTTCTAAGCGACACTGCACGCTGCTCCCTTTCCTCTTCTCCCGCAAAGGAGGGACAGGGGGGCGCCGCCTCGCCGTGACTTATGGCACTGCGCTGTAAAAAAGAAGTAGAAGAAAGTGGTTGTTGGGTTGGGCGCTTGTTTTTGGTGCTGCGAGGAATTTTCAGGGCCACGTAGCAGCAAGGACTGTTCCGTGGTTCCCAATTGGCCGCAGTGGAGGCATAGTGGCGACGCTTTTCTGCCTAAGAGGTGGCTGCTTTGACTGGCTCTCGGCCTCTTCGTTGCCGTTCAGGCCGACGTGCGAAGGCACGGCCTTCGTGGGCACGGCCTCCTTTGATGTCGCGTAGCTTTCTGGCAAGCTAGTGCACGAGCTTGGAACGGTAGAGGGTTGAAGTGAAATGATGCTGTTAAGACGGAACCAGCTAATTGTAGTAGAAAGAATTGCCTGGTATGCGTTGTAAGGGCGACAAATGGCAGCCATATGTGCTACCCAACGGAACAATATCATACGTGATACGACTGATGCTATGTAGTGCACGGTAGGCACATGATCAAATGGAAACAAATTGAAATGGCAAATGATCCAAAACAAATTACTGAAAATGGCTATTAAAGCAACAGATGCTCAGACTGGATAAACCAAGCAAAGAATATTCTATAAACGGACGTTCCTAAAAGAGGCGTTCAATAAAGTGTCGGGGGCACTTGATCTGAACGGCCGATAGGTAATAAAACCTGGTCCATCTAACTACTTTGGAAACAGTTTTAAAAGGTGATATTTCTGCCATTCCCTTAAAATAGAACAATAGCGGAAATTTACATAATATGTTTTCTGTTTGAAATGACATTCAATCACAGCTGTATTGTTGGGATGCCTGTGAAACGAGTAATGTTAGTGTTACTGCCACGGTGATCTGACCGGTTGTAATATTGATAAGTTGAGCCCACTAATTTGGGTTACGAAAATCGGAAAAGGTTTTGGGTTGCATTATTACTAGCGGACAAAAAAAAAAAAATGCGTGGCATCACTGTCTGAAAACGCTCATATCCCACATACAAAAACGCATTTCTTGCGCCCATACACCAAGAGATAAGAAAAAAAGGGCCAACTGAAAAAAAAAAAAGTTTCCGCAGTTTCAAATCAGGCACCTAAATAAAACGATTAAGTTTTAGATAAATGATCGCATCAGCATGCATAATAGTTCCTGGTTGGCTGTATAACTTTACAGAAGAGCAGAAATGTCAGTTTTAGCAGAAGCAATTAGCAGAAGCAACGCATTGACTTGTTATAATAGCGCAAATAGAGATAATTGGTTGAACGAGATTACAAAAAAAATAAAAAGAAACAAAATATATAAAAGTGAACATACGAGATCAAAAATAGGCACCTTATGTATCCCCCCCCTCCCCCAACCCCCCAAAGTGAAGACGCAAAAAAAAAAAGCCCAGAAAAGAACTACCGGTACACGAAAAGAAAAATCACAAAAACGGACCAAGCACTTAACACCCAGCGTTTTGCGAAATGTGTTATTGGCTCAGTTAACACACTCAATCGTTATATTTAACGCAAATGGAAATAATGAGTCGAACAAAATAAGACGGAAAAATAGAAATATATATACAAGTAAACTTGCAAAATCCACCATATGTTTACCCCCGAAAGACAACAATAAAGAACTCGTCAAAACAACGACGGAAACACGAATAAAAATTGTGGAAACTTACCGTAGAGTGCCGTGTATTTGCACAAAAGTGCGGAATCGGTTGACGCAACACATTTAATTGTTATAATAGCGTAGATAGCGATAATTATTCGCAGGCAAAGTAACAAAACATGCACGCAAAAACCTTAAAAACCAAAATATACACGAACAGAACTAATGAAATCAAAATTTTTTACCTTATATGCCACCATCACGAAGCGACGAGACAATTAAAACAAGTCTTTTTTAGCTTATAAGCCGCCCTCACGAACCGACGACAAGAATAACTAGAATAAACTAGATTGACGTCCCCCACCGTAACGAATGCGCGGGAATGGCGAGGGCACCCGCCGCGGTGGCTCAGTGGCTAAGGCGTTGCGCTGCTGAGCACGAGGTCGCGGGTTCGATTCCCGGCCGCGGCGGCCGCTTTTCTAATGGAGGCGAAAAGCAAAAATGCCCGTGTGTATGAGATTTCAGCGCACGTTAAATATCCCCAGGTGGGCAAAATTAATCCGGAGCCCTCCACTACGGCGCGCTTCATCGCCTGTGTTGCGTCGGCGCTTTAAACCCTACAATCAATCAATCAACAAGAATAAAACGAAACACGGATAAAAGATAATGAAAATAATCTATGCTGAGTGAAACATGAACAGGCGGCACTTTAATTATGGCGCTGCACATGAACTGTGCCAGCGGTGTCAAAATTGTGCTGAGCACCGTGAGCTGTCATCGGTCGAATACACCGTCCTTCTGCTGTCGTTCTTGGGATGCATATTATACTTAGTTGTCCTGACTTTCACACTTTATCTCCTTCAGCGCTCCACGGGAGACGATTCCGAATGCACACGTAGTTGTTCTGCAGTAAGGATTTATTTATTTATTTATTTATTTATTTATTTATTTATTTATTTATTTATTTATTTATTTATTTATTTATTTATTTATATATATCACTACAATCGCCCAAAGGGCATTATCGTAGGAGATACATAGAAGAATGTGTACAGTCCGAAAATGGACTCATCAATCTCACGCTAAGGCGACAAATATACAAGCATAAAATATAGACATTTAATAAAATATCACAACCAAGAGTTTTGCTCTACAGCAAAGGAACGTCGAAGACAAAGGAAAAAAATTAAAAAAGGAAAGAAGTTTGGAAAAGGCGAAGGAAGAGAAAAAAACGGGCACCGTATGAAACCAATCAAACGGGTAATAAAAATATTGTAATAAGCAGCACTGCGCAGTAGTAATAAAATATACAAAAAAAAGCAAATAAAAACAGGAACAAATTCACGGCAATTGAAGTATTGCTGCGTTGTGTGTGTTACAACGTTATTTGCTACAATATCCCGTCACTAAAAGTTCTGCCCTGGCGAGTTTTTAAGATTTATTTTTGAAGAAGAAAGATAGAGAGAAGAAAGAAGAAATTCAAGGAGAAAAGGCAGTAAATAACAAACAATCCGCAAACAGGAACAGAATGCAGTTTTACGCGCCCTGACTGCGCTTTCTTTTACCTCTTGCCTTCCTCCGTTTTCGGTTTTGCTCGGCAAGACAGATGGGCTGCTACGCTCACTAAAACTAGACTCGCAAACTAAAACTAAAACTAAAAAAAAAATAACGTCGCCGTAGCCCTCCTTCCCCTTGACCGGAAGCCTTCCGCATCCAAACAAGTTCACAAAGGCCGCGCCCACCCGAGAGGCCCCCGCGGGGAGAGGGGCCAGCAGTTTCAAGGGTGGTTCTGGCACGGGTAAAGTCGCACGCAGGGGAAAGGAAAGGGGGAAGTGACACGCGGGGAAATCGGCACAGTGGTTTCGGAACGGGAGGATGACCCGCGGGGGGCGCGTGCTACACCCAACGTTTATTACACCCGATATGGGCATAGGGGTACTTGTAGAATGTGAACGAGCTCTAAAAACATAGTTCTCAGTGCGTTAATTGTACGTTATCATTCAAGTGATGTGATCTTGCTGAGCTAGAGGCCCCTCTACAATCTCCCAGTCACGTTTCTTGGAGGCAGCCAATCGCACGAATAAGATTCTGTGACCTCAGAGACAAATCGCCGGGAAGTGGCCGGGGAGTCGCCGCTGGTTCGCGTGTTTTTTCTAACACCTCGATTTTTGCTTCACATGTTTTCTCTAATACCTCGATTAGTTGTTTGAAGTTTGCGGTAAGATTGGTACCGATACAAAACCTTCAAAAAGCGCAACACTTACGCTTTTGTTATGCATATATACCAACTAGCCCAGCTCGACATTTTGGTACCAGTGTTTTTTTAAGGAACCAAACTTGTATTTTGATTTCACGGCTCCCTTCAACACGCGCATCAGAATCCCCGAGAAGTGCTCCCATGTTGCCGTTTGACTCTTGGCGTGGCCATAAACGAGTACCAAGGGCACGCGACCGGGTTACGCCGGTCCTAGGCGTCCTACATTGGTTTCGAACTGGCCGCTTCCTCTCTGCCGATCGCCGTCTACAGCCGCATTGATGGCGAATCAAGCGCCTGGCCACGCGCCGCCGCCGATGTGTTTGTGCGCAAAGGCTGACATTGGGACGAATTGCCGCGCGCTATATAGCAGCGCACTACCGAGAACCGGGCTAACGTATCCGCACTTACCGCTGACAACAAGTGCGTCCCTCGAAACACCGCCGTCTAACCTTAGCGTTAAGGGCGAGCAGCGGGTCGGTTATTGGGTGAGTGCCTCAATCGGAGCAACGTTCAGAAGATATCGGCGTAGACACTAGACCGGCTATCTCTGTTTAGCCACAATGGTAGACGGTTACTTCGGAGTATGACAAAGTGATGTCCGGTTAGCTAATCTGTGACCATCTACTCTGCTGTCGGGGCACAGAAGTGGTCAAAGGTAAAATACAAAGGTAAAGGTAAAGACGGCTGCAGGAAAAAAAAATGGGGTGGGAGGGGCAGGGGGAAGAGGAGGAGGGATTTGCTTCTGCCTAAAAGTGCGGAGATCGCAACAATCTTATTTGCTACGTGATTTTGTGCGGCGCTGTGTTGAGTCAGGAAGTGCGATATACCGTTTTTACTCTACTCTAGGCACCCCCTCTTTTGCACGTTTGTGATGGCCAATTTGGAGGGAGGATGTGATTGGATTCGAAAAATTCAGAATTGCACTCATTCCTTCCCCCTTTTTTTTACTCTACTCTCTAGGGGAGACGGGTGCGATGTATGACGTCTTATTTGGCAAATGTTAAAAAAAATGAATAGGTGCAGACCGAGCAAGCGTGCTGGGAAGCCTGTGAACTTCCTGTGAAGCCTGTGAAGCTTCCTCACAGAAAAAAAAGAAGGGGAAGGGGGGGGGCTTAAATTTGCGTGCATTTTTTTCTTCTATTTTTTACGGAAGTAAGGAAGGGTTCTTAGAATCAGGGGGGGGGGGGGGGGGGCGTAAAATCGCGTAAATGCGGTAATCACTGTCCCTGTTCGGCTGTTAGGCCACAAATCCATCATCAACCGTTGTGAGCCAAATGTGAGACGAAGACATCGCCTGACGATATCCATCTCCTCAATCCATCTCACATTTTGTTCCGGACGAATTTCATCATTCCCTCCCGAGTTTTGTCATTTCACACTTTCGCATTTTTTTCCGGTAGTATCTAACTTGCCATTCTGTAGCTCTTCAAGTTTCTTACTGTGGCTCCGGGCTTCTTTCTTTCTATAAGCCCTCACCAGAGCTTTCTTCAAGGTCCATAAGACCGCAGCTTACGGCATCACGTGTGGACAGCGCACAACGCGTGTGCATTGACTGTAAGCTTGTCTTTTACGTGACACAGGTAACCTGCTCATTACTTGGAAGTGCTCGCCTATTTTCGTGGTTTTTGGCCGTAGTGTGTGTGAGAAGCAGTTGTATTCCTATAGCTCTTTTGACATTTCGTAAACTTTTTAACTGCACAATTTGTTTAACTGCACATCTGTTTCGCACCGTTTATATATATGCTAACTAATTTTCGTATGACTGTTTTGTGCTAAAACAAACACCGTTAAGTTGGGGGAATAAATTGTGCGGATATTACTATCCGCGCTGTTTCTCACTACTGGTTTTCGTTGCTGTCTCCACGTCACAAGAAGGACACAAAAAGTTGTGCCCTTCGTGCACACTCGTCTTCTCTGGTGTAATTGGGCCCAGCGCTTGCTTTCCCGGCGGGGACCATTATGCTGCTTTGGCGTGACCTATACAACCACATATCGCATAAGCAAACTCACTCGCGAACGTCGTGCACTTCCCGTCCGGGTTTTAGAAATGCGAAACGTCCTGGGCTAGTCTGCACCGGCTTTATATATATATATATATATATATATATATATATATATATATATATATATATATATATATATATATATATATATATATACATACACACACACATTGAATGCGTCTGACTCACTCATCCTTGCACAACCCACTCCGGTAAGAATGGCTTACCTGTCAAGCTCTTGACCTGGCGAATGCAACGCTGTTATTCACGGCCGTTCCGCTTCACGCACCGATTTAGACGAATAAAAGCTGTCGCGAAGCAACATTCCATCCGGTCGCTGTTCGCGGATATAGTGAGCGCGTGAGTATGCGTCCGCGCCCCTCGTTCTATGCTTTCGTGCAATTCGTGCGTCAAACGCGTGGCACGCACTCGTCCATCCGTCGATCCGCTTCGCTTTTGCTCGTTTTCTTCTTTTCTTTTTTGTTCTCCTCGGCTGCTTGTCATTTGTTATTCGAAATTTGTTGTGCGCAGGTTTGCAGGCAACTGTAGACATTGTATCACGCCACCCTACCAGTAACATCATTTCTCAGGTCAACGTAACCAAATGTATTTAGTTATCATCATTATATATATCTTCTTTTTCACGGAGATGTAAACTGCTTTTACTGCGTGCTCGGCCCAAATCGACCGTTTTGCTCGAGCCCTTCTGCTCTCAATGCTGTAAACTGCCAACCTTTCTCGCGTTTTGCCTCGACTACTTATGCGCGGCTTGCGAGCTCGGCAGCGGTTGTTGCAGGTCGCCTTCTACCCTCGCGCTCGACGGGTGCAACACCTCGTGGACGCAATTAATTGCCCGCGTCCGTGCCCAACCTATTGGCGAAAGACGCGCGAGGTAATCCCACGCCCAGCCTGTTGTACACCTGGCGTTGTAGGCGCGCACCGAGCGCTGCCGCGACGCAATCTTCAAGCATGCGCTGTCACCTCGCAGACTTCACCCCGTTCTTCAAGGCCACCCCACTTGACTTACGGAGGAGGCGTTTACTATTAAGGCGTACACGTGCATGCGCTCAGGTAGTACATGAAGGAAAGGGGGGTTTGCTTTCGGGTTGGTCTGATCCGCCTGTGGCAGCAGCGGTGACCACGCCGGGGAGATAAAAGATTAAAGGGCTCCAAATCGGCCCCGCGGCATTGGCGGCCGTCGGCGAGCGCGCGCGCCGATTATGCGAGTCGTCGTTATCTCTCTGGCAAACGCGCGCGTTGCCGCTTCAGGTGTTCTGCTTTGTGTCTGTGCGGTGCTGCTGCATCGGAAGGATCGGTCAGAGCTGCGGCCGAGATGAAATGAGGGCTCCCTGAGCGCTACGGTTCGTCCCGGTCGTGGAGGGAGCTAGCGCTCGAGCTGCCGGAACGGAGCGCTGGTGGCGTGGACGCGTGTGCTTGGCAGCGCACGCGTTGTGGATTTCGACGATGTCGGCCAGCCCGCTTTTGAGAATTGTGCAGCACAAGAAGTGCAACCTGAAGAGGTACGTGGATGGCCGCGCATTCGAGCTTTCCCGCCTCTCTTTTCAATTTTGGACGAGTGTGATCAGCGCTACTACGTGATTAGTCCTGTGGGTGTAATCATAGCTGCGCATAAACAACTGAGCATGATAGATTATCGCCGTTTGAGCGCGTCTATAGAGTCGCTTTGTCAATCTCAAATGCGTGGCTCTTATAATCTGTTCAAAACTAATGTTTCCTGCGGCTGTTCCGGAATTGGTACTTGAGACGGGATGCTTGTTGGATAAAATCTCGCTCAACCGTTTGGTGTAGATAGCACACGTAATGGTTCATTTTATTCTCCTTTTTCTGCAATTGTTGCTTTTGTTTGTTTGTTTTTCTATCCGGCCCTCCGGTCTCTTCAGGAGAGCATGCACCCGATTTAGATATGGCATGGTAATTGTGTGCTGTTGTTAATGCATAGACGTGCGTCTGAAACACAATACTTGTTAACAATGTTTTCCGACCGCGTTACCTTCCAATGGCTTCCAGGCCACAGCGGCATCATGGGAAACGAGAAAGCGGACGCGTCTGCCCTCAGGCGCCTGCAAATGAGAAAAAGAAAGATTTTCTTCACGAAGCATGATGCCGCCGCAATGACGAAGGCACTAGCTCTATCGGAAAGGAACCGTTTATGGTCCTTGCAGCAGCATCACTACGGTTTTTTACAATCCATAGACCCATATGTCAGAATGCGGCTGCCAGAGCGTCTACCCCGCCACTTGGAGACGTTGCTGCATCACTAACAAATTCCTATTAAATGCAGAGCATTTCAGTAACTCACGATGTCACCCGCGTTGACGTCCGTAGTCGTAGTCCGCACCCCTCCCCCTACACTATATAAAAAAAAATACTATCCGGCGCCTGGTTTCGATCCCTCGACCCTGCGGGCGGAACGCAATGTACATGGTGCTTTACCCACTGCGCCACAAAGCCGACACAGAATGGGAGGCTACGAACGCGCCTTATATCCTTGACTCATTCAAACTACGTCAAGAAGCGGCTGATACAACGCATTCACTACCACCAACTCCCCAAACACTAAACGTTAACGCAATACACCCACCCCCTATGCGACGCATTTACTCGAGTCCCCCTCGCGGGGAGATGGGCCCAATTTTTCTACAACGGATCGGCCAGACATCGAGCCCATATTGCGATAATTGTGGTTCACTTGAAACAGTTGAACACATATTACTGGAATGCTCTGCCTATGCCGACTCAAGGTGCTGTTTACAACATAAAATTGATTGCCTCCACCCTGGACCATTGACTTTAAGATTGGTACTTGGACCATGGCCCTCTCCCTCCGCTCAGCGCAAAATCTTGTCCGCGCTATTCGAATTCCTCCAGGACATTGGTGTGTCCACGAAATTGTAGTCGTTCTTCCATCTCAAGAACCTTTGAACTTAATACCCTGAAGAAGGATCACATTTTATTTTATTTTCTCTACTACTACTCTCCTCTCCTTCACTACACCTACTACCTTTTCCCCTCTCCTCCTTTCCCCGCAGAGTAGCATCATGCCGGCGAACTGATGTCGGCAAACCTCTCTGCATTTTCCTCTTTAATAAAGAGTTTCTCTCTCTCTCTCTATTCATATCAGCCGTTCACTCTGATATGCTAAGGCTCCTTTCTGCGAACGTCACTGTGCGCGTTACAGCTAGCAAAAAAGGAGCGCATATGAGAGTCGGACTGTCAACGGAAAACTCTATGTCACTAAAGTGCCGCAAAAATGAGTGACAACACGTGTTGCTGATGTAGCATTATTTTTTCACTTTTAGTCCGATTAAATTTGTCTGTCTTCCCAACATGCCTTTTATCTCACCACACCGTTATCACGCGTTTCATTCCGTAAACAAAAACGCTGGTTTTCTGCGAAACTGAGCTCACGATGTTGTCTGCACCGAATGTCGCGGAAAGCGACGTAGTAAGGGAGCCACACAGCCGGTCGCCCGTTCGCCGTGCTGGCCTCGAGCGCGAGTAGCGATCTATGTCCGTGCCCTGAGCCCGTACGAACAAACACCCTATTTGTTCTCGTCATCATCGTTATTCCTCAACCCTTAATGCCGTGCACGCTGCCTGTTATTTTCTTGCCAGATATCTTTACTAGAAGGAACCGGAACCTCCATACCAACTTTCCTACCCCGTGACGACCACTTCAGCCACAGATCTTCGGCCAAGTAAACCGGTTCCAAATTCTGCTCCGTTGCTGCTTCTGATATTGTAAAGGTTAGCATCCAAAGAAAACGCTATTAATAATCGCGAAAACATTTTAGAGAACCGTAGAATTGAGCTCGCCTCTGCACCAACGAGCAAGCTTGCCTACGAAACCGAATGTTTTGATCTGACCGTGTAAGTTATGCCTAACTAGCGGCCACATCATGCGGACTAACTCTTTCTGCCTCGCCTAAACGCGTCTGCCAGCGGATGGCCGTGTAAAAGCTCACCACCCACGTGCGCCTTGTGGTCTCTTTAAGACGCGATAGAAGAGTGGAGGGCCTCCCATCTACGCTGCATACCGCAGGGATGCCATCTGGAATAAGAAATCACTTCCTTATGTCGGCGCTCGCGATGAACACACCCGACCGCGCATTTCTCAGCTACACCTTCTATTTCTGTTTCCCCTTCTTTTTTTCGCTTGTGTCGCTTCAGCAAAGAGCTTCTTGTTGCATAAAGGTACAAGTCAAGTTTTGAGCTGCAGACGCCTTCCGCCTTGTACACCCGTATCTACGTAGAGAAACCCTGCGCAAACGCATTAGCCGCCACTCTGTCGGTGTGGGCGTTTTTTGCGTTGTTCTGCTTGCATTTATTTGTCTACATATACACTTTTGGTGATGCCAGCCGGAGGTGATAATTTTCGAAACCGCACGGACCTCTCTGCAGGACCTGCAGGGATATATATTAGTCGACAAGCCTGAGGGAGAACAAGATTTGTGCACAGTGATGACTGAGGAGTACTAATATTAATAATATTAACAGCTGCGTGATAGAGCCGTTGAGTGCGTTAGGTATTTCAAAGGTGGTGGGTTGGGTTCCACCCCGGGGAGCAAGTTTCTCCCCACTTTCTTTATGAAAAAAAAAAAAAAAGATCCCGAACAAGAATTGACGCATTTCTTCTCGCTTGCCTTTCTGGCGTTCCTTTTGTTCTTGACTTTTGGCTTTTCCTGTATAAATGTATGTTGTATGTATGTGTGTGTGTATGTATGTATGTATGTATGTATGTATGTATGTATGTATGTATGTATGTATTTCTGTATGTATGTATGCATGCATGTATGTGTGCGTGCGTGTGTATGTATGTATTGATTGATTGTAGGGTTTAAGGCGCCGACGCAACGCAGGCGATGAGGCGTGCCGTAGTGGAGGGCTCCGGATTAATTTCGGCCACCTGGGGATCTTTAACGTGCGCCGAAGTATGTATGTATGTATGTATGTGTGCGTATGTATGTATGTATGTATGTATGTATGTATGTATGTATGTATGTATGTATTTATTTATTTATTTATAATACCTCAAGGGCCCCAGTCAAGGGGTGTTACATGAGGGGGTAGACAGTTCAAAAACAGATGATTTGTTCGATGGCTTCTTTGAAATGGGCGATGCTGGAGTGGTGCACGATGTCAGCAGGAAGATCGTTCCATTCTATTGATGTTTGCACAAAAAATGAAGAGTGATGGGCAGTGGTATGCGCACGGGGTGGATAAACCGCTTTCGAATGGCTAATACGGCATGAAAGACGATGAGCTGGAACGATAACATGGTTTAGGTTCAATGCATGATAAAATTTATGAAACAAACACAGTCTTGAAATTTTGCGGTGTGAAGCTAAGTTAACCATGTTAGCTTGAGATTTTAGTTCGGTGACGCTACTGTGATAGGAGTAGTCTGAATAAATGAACCTGGCAGCGCGATTTTGGATGGATTCAAGTGTTTGAATAAGAGTGATTTGATGTATGTATTAGTGGAGAAGATTAACCATGCTCACCAAAAGCACCAGGATTGGCATGACCCAGTATGGTTTACGTTGACCAGTGTGAGCAGCGCCATCATCAGCACGAAGAGAGTGCTCGTTGCCCCTTCCGCCGTAAGCGGTTTTTAACCTCTCGCCTATGAAGCATTACTATTACTACTGCTACTATACTACTACTAAACTGTCGCCTGCAAGAAAAACCTTCGCTAATAAATCTTATTTCAATATTATAATAGCGTTACATTAGTTTCAGCTTTACTCAGCTACGATTTTCAGCTCTTCTCTGTGTCGTCGCCTTCGGTCATCGGCTTGTGGCGCAAAATTTCCGCCTAGTTGTCGGTCTTCTCCGCAGCTTGCGGTTGATCTGTGTCACCAATCATTCCCCTCTTCGTTTCAACAATGCAGGATTCTCACGATGTATGCGCGCATTTAAGAAACCTGGCGAAGCTGTGTCTCGCTGAAACATTTATACCAAAATTTGGTTACTCTCCGGCCCTGCAGAAGGGGGCAGCCTGCGCTAACGTTTATTGCCGTTTTGCCACGATTGAGCGTGATTGAAGTCTCGTTTAGTTGCTGGGGGATGACTGGTGGATGCGAACGTATCCGCGTTCCTGTTCCCAACGTCACCGAGCCTTCCCACGCCCGGTTCGTTGGACCCTCGCGTGGGATAAAATGGTGAATAATTCATCAGAAACGTGCTGCTATGGGTGTCATTTTAGTGCGTATACATAAGATGGCCACAGTTCTGAGCGTTGGGAGGAGATGATAATAAAAAAAAAAACTTTATTGGTCCGAGTCGAGGCGCCGATACTAGGGCATCCGCACGGTGGAAGGCGCCCTTAGTCCGGGATGCCTTGGAAAGTGCTGAGAGAAAATAAGAGACAAAAATTGGATTTGATTGACTGTGGGAGTTTCACGCGCCGACGCTACACAGGCGATGAGGCGCGCCGTAGTGGAGGGCTCCGGATTAATACCTGGGGATCTTTGACGTGCGCCGAAATCTCGAACACACAGGCGTTTTCGCTTTTCGCCTCCATCAGAAAAGCGACCGCCGCGGCTGGGAATCGAACCCGCGTCCCTGGGCTCAGCTGCACAGCGCCAAGCCACTGAGCCACTGCGGCGGGTGAGACGAAAATTAGAATGCATGAAACGGTCTTTGTTTCGCCTTAGCGTTGGATCGATGTTTTAGAGTGCCAAATTGCAAGAAGGCTATTATTAGTCTGGTCCGCCAAAGCCCTACGTGGCTTTGGCAGGTGAGATTTTTTGTCCCGTCTCAATAACTAAATAAACGATCTCATCATCATCATCATCATCATCATCATCATCATAAATAGTACCTGGGCATATGTTGAATGAAGTGATCCTACTAATTGACACTCCGATTCCAGATTAATAGTTCTCCTGGTTGACAGTCTGTTTACCCGTACGTGAAAATTGTCTGTTACAATTTGTGTGTCACGTGTTTATCAGTCAAACGTATTACGCAAGCGGGATGCACCAAACGTCGGGACGAATCCTGGCGGCACTTCCCAGAGTCAGCCTCCCCGCTAGGAGTAATTTGCTGAGCGGATGGCGTACAAAACTCTCGTGTGCTAAGCGTGCTGCAAAGCCATTTTCTGTGTACATAGCCTCTACCCCTCTTCGTCCGCCATTTTGTTGTGCGCCGTCACCGCAACGGTACGAGCAGGACCGATGATGACCGACCCTGCAAGCTGTTTGCATTCTCACGCTTTGGTATGAGGCATGACGTCATGTTCTGAATGCATTCCGAAGGCGCGCACGAAATACTTCCCTTTTCCTCGGCCGCGGCCGCACTTCCCTTCAACGCGACTCCCTGAGAACGCATGGCAAGAGCGCTTCTTCGCATGCTCAGGGTCACGTTCGGGTTCTCATCACAAAGAGGGGCGTTTTTCGCCGTGCACGTGGACAGGAGGGACGGAGAGAGGGAAAAAAACAATAATAGTATTTAGTTGCTTTTTAGTACGGAGCGGCGTTTCAGTAACCGAAAATTGTACCCAACAAAAGTGGAAGGGGGATAAAAGAAGCCGAAAGGGCGCCAGACTCCAAGTGGGGGGAGGGGAGACGGGCAACAGCGGGTTCCCGCAGCGTTTCTAAGAAAACGGGTGGGTGGGGTCCTCCTTCCGTGCGTTACTTCTTCCAAGACTGGCTCTCTCTTTCTGTCGTCTTTTCTTGCGATTATTGTTTTGTTTTGTTCCGATAACTGCTGCGGCTGCGCTGTTTATTTTCCCGCTGCACATGGTACTGCCATGCACATGGTATGCGCGTCGTTCAGTCCGCCTTGCACCGAACGACGCGTCTCCAGTTTGGCTTTTTGGCAAAGTGGCGGGCGGCGGTCTCCGCGGGAGACGACAAGCGGCTTCCTGGAAGAAGGCTTCACGGTCATGCCTGACACGGAAAGATCCTTCGCTGCTGCAAACGCGTGATTTGCGGTAAAGCCCCCTTCTCGTTTTCTTCTCCGTGGTGGCCGGCTAGGCTGTGCTTGAATCACGACCGCTTGAATCGAATCACGAGGCACTTCCCATGATTATGCACCGCTCTATCTGGCTGTGTTGCGCAATGTTGCGCGTGCGCGAATGAAAGAGACCTCGTTTTGCTCTATTTGTTAGGTTAGCATTCGATGAGAACCAATCTTTCTTCACTATTTTCTAATCATTCTCTGTTTATCCGTCTGCTTGTTGTTGCAAGTAAGCCAGCCTTGTTGTGGGGAGTGGTTTTCGTTAGTGACTTTGTCGTGCTTGCCAAGTTTGCTTGGGTTACTTGATTTTATTTCGTCTGATTTGCTAAGTCTGATCAAAGTATTCCGTTTTCGCTTCTACGTGAACCGAATTAAAATTTGTGTTCACATTTGATATTGGTCAACATGGTGGGTTGAGCAACTACCGTACTCAGTGAACTGCCGCATAAGCGGTTAACCCGCTCGTTCCCAGTATTTTAGTTTGAATTATTAGCTCGAATGGCATACACAAATGCACTTAGCATAATTGAGCCTGTTTGGTTATTACTGGGCCAAAGAGCACCGAGGATGATTCTGTGTTTCCGTGCGCTCCTTTTGACACCGTACGACCATGCTAATCTCTGTGGGGGTTTGAAGTGGCGGATGGGGCGTGTTTATCTCGCTCGCTTCGCCGCCATTCTCGGCCGATATAGTCACGTCCCTGTGTCTCGTATCGTACGACGTGTTCAGCGCCCTTTGGCGCATATCTCCAAAGACGCATGCTTCCTCAGTTGACCGCAGCACAAAGGGCAGAGCAGAAAAAGAAAAGGTCGGTGTGTCGAAAGTCTTCGGCTTCTTAGTGGTCCCTCTGGCTTAAAGATAACAAAAGAAAGCATTTTGAGATGAGAAAAGTCGGGTTGATAAGGCTTTGTTGAGAAAGTCGCATCGATTTTCGTCTGACAGCTCCGCTGTTATATCTCTACAATGTGAAGTGGCTTGGCATCAGAAGACCACGCATGCTTGAATTCTATCCAAGAACGTTTTACACTGACCTGTGCCATGCGGGACCACACACTGACGTTAAATTCTGAGAAATCTTGCGCAGTTATCGCCTCGTTCGATGTGGGGGGACACGTGTGCACCTGTAGCTTCGCAGTCTTACAATGTAGGATACGATAAAGTCACACAGTGCCTTTTTTGTTGTTGATCAGGGAAAATCGGTAAATGTTTCCTAGAGAAGTTTGTGGTGGTCACTTTTACCTCTGCACGCATCAAATTCGCCTGCTTCGTATAATTTTCTCGCAGTGAAGAGAGAATGAACATGACCAAATACACATCGGGAAGCTCAATAAGGAAAAAAAATAATGCTTACGTGTGGAATATTTAAATGCGCTTTGATGCGGGTGTAAGTACACATGGTATAAATGACCCCGGAAAATGGTCCCGTTGTTGTCATTAATGGCATAAATGTCCAGTTAGGTATTGAAAATATATTGCGATATTTGCCAAATCTAACCAGAAATATTAGTCAGTTAAACTTGCGGAGTCATAATGAAAATGTTGTTACCATAAGCATCGTGCTGAAACACTACGTTTGCAAACAACGCTAATTACACGGACAACGTATAGTCGCGCTGATTTCAACGCGACCATTTTTTTTTCTGTCTTATCTCTGGGGTCATTTCTGCGGGGACAATTTTTTTTGTTTGAAATTTCTCCGGGACCAGTTTTTCCGAGGAAAATTTCTCCCGGACCGAATTTTACGTAACGAACAGTTTTGTCCGACTTCCCGCGTTTGATAAGGTTTTAATGTATTGAAGTTTGACTATACCGAAGTCATCGGGCTCCAGATGAAACAGCTTGGTTATATTTTTACATATGACCAAGTGTCTACACATAACATAGCAATACCGGCAGAGCATCCAGTGTAACAACCATGAAAAATACGTCACGCTTACAATACCTCAGCTTGCCCATCGCCGTCTATATGTGATTCATAGAATTTATCACGAATTTCGTATCACGAATATCATAGAATTTATCATCACGATCCGTATACTTGCGCTTCATATGTTTCGGCTCGCATCGATGACCGACATAAAGTACAATAATTTCTTGACTTGTCGAACGAATTTTTTTTTGCAGTCTTTTATAATTCATTCCTCGCACAGAATTTGACTGGGACTAATCCGGACCGATCGCCGCCATTGAAGACCATTATCAGTTTCGCGCTACTTCAGCTAACACCTTTACTTCAGAAGCAACCTAAAGCTGTCACACACGAATTCCTTGCTACATTTTCTTGTTTTAAAGTTATTGTATCACCCCCCCCCCCCCCCTTCTCGAATGAACTAAACTGAGGTCTTCATTTTTCATTCCTTTTATTTACTCTCAATGCCATTCAGTCGTTACAAAGAGGAGCGCGCCAGACAATAATAATAAAAAAATAACACAAAAAAAGAAGTGTAACGGGTTCAATAATGTCCAATGAATGGAGATGCGCGCTTTTTTGGCTTTTACTGATGCCACTGCAATACGCAATGCAACTGCTGTAGTTTTTTGTTTAAAGAAATGGTAAGCCGAGTCACTCTAACGATCTTCATTCACGGTGCGTGGCCTATTAAAATAAATCGTGCGATTGATTGATAGATTGGCTGATTGGTTGATTGATCGAATTCTGGCTGCAGCTGGGACGGCCTGGACCGGTCGTCGCCAACGCCGCCGCCGGAGAGCCCCGACGGGGCGTCGGCTTGCCCCGAGACGAGCCCGCTGATGGAGTCGTCGGGGCTCAAGCCGGTCACCATCCAGCGCAGCGCCTCCTTCAACTTTCCCTCGACAAGCCAGCGCTCCGGCAATGCGGCCGCTGGTGAGTGCCCGCTAAGAGCCGCGCTGCTCGTGCCATGGACACCGATACGTTAAAAACAAGTTTTCCTGTATTGAAGACGGAATTGGCGCCCTTCCACACATCATTCCGCACTAGGATTTGTGACGTCAGTAATGGAGAATGATGCAACTGGTTTGGTAGAGGTTGTCTTGGCGCCTTTCTAAAAAAACACACGTACGCACGCACACACATGCACACACACACGCGCACGCTCACACATACGCACGCAAACACGCTCTCACAGATCCCCCCCCCCCCCCCCCCACCACACACACACACACACACGCACGCACGCATGCATGTCTGAGTGCACTGTCAACCCCATTTTAAGACGCACTGTACCAACTAGCCTGCCCGGCCATCCTCGTGGGCCTCACTGTCGTGCTTCCCCCCTGCGCGCAGCGGGCGCGCGTCCTCCGCCGGGCAAGTCTAGCGACGACTCCGGCCTGGGCACGGGCAACAGCCCGCGGGGGAAGAAGCCCGCGCTCACCATCGACCTGCAGCGCATCCCGCCCTCGCGGGCGAGCTCCTACGGCGGCTCGCTGTGCAGCCTGCCCATGAGCAGCAACGGCAAGATGTACGCCGCCCGCCGAAGCCACGGGGACCTGTGAGTCGTCCTTCCTTCCTTCCTACTACTGCGAGAGTGCCCCGTTGGGCGAGGCAGCGCCGCTGCGAAGAGTTTTTACCCTCTAAACACAATTGAGTTCGTCTTGGAATAGAACTCTGGTCGCTAGGGTAAGAGCCGCTGCGTGCGGTGCTGACGTCATATCGAGTGACAGGTGAACGGGACGGCACGTGAGCGGGACTCCTGCACTCCTGTCGCGGAGAACTCTGATTCTAAGGAAGCTGTGGCCTGAAGTAAGCAGGATGTCTTCGTGCCTTAGTTTTGGTTGGTTTGCAAAAATGAACGAATGCGGTTAGCGTGTTAGATGCTTGCAGCACCGTTTATCCAATTGACCTTAACTGTCGGAAGGGTGAGTACTATGCCTCATTAAACGTCGGCGTCTGCGAGGGCCTTCCTAGGACGCAGAGGAAGAGCGATCCGAAGCAGCCGACGAGCGCGCCGACGCCCTTTTCTTTCCTTTCCCTCTCTCTTCCAGAGACTCGCTGGTCATTATGCTCAGTGCTCTCTACGCCAAGCTGCTTGTCATCATGGGAATCTGCTTTCCGTTGGCCGAAGTGATCTCAAAGAGGATACCGGTTTCATTTTACGAGGTAAGCGCACGCGCTCGCCTGCTGCATAAAACAAAATTAAAGCCGTTCCACTCTATGTGAACGCTGTCCGAAGTGCAGAGCAGTGATTCGCCGTAATCCGCTCACTGCTACCACCCCATGCAATTCAAATTTCCCGCCTTCGCAGTGCTCGCGCGCCCCCTGCCTGAAACTGCGCCAGCTGGAGTTCTGGTCTTTTTGTGCTTGCTTTAATGTCGAATGCTGGAGCTGTTTTGCGTCATTTCGAACGCATAATTTTTTTGCTTGCGCGGCTGGAGCCTTTCTGCGTGATTTCGAACGCGCCATTTTTTTCTTGCGCTGCCGCTTTTTTCGCTTGCTATCGTAAAAACACCAACCCAACGAACGTTCCCAACTGAATGAACGCGGGCGCTGCCGGTTAATTACGTATGTTCTGCCTCAAAACCTATAGTTTTCTTTGCGCTAGACAATGGGGATATGGAGGACAAGCGCCAGCGGTTTTAGAGTGCGTATGACTATATAAACCGCTTGGCTTTCGAAGCCTTTGGGGTACGCCGCGACGACAGCGCTACAACGGGACGCCCTGTTGCTGTACTTGGTTCCAGTGAGCGAGCTACGATGACAAGGCGAGTGCCTAAAGTGCTCTGCTCTTAAAAGAGCGCGCTTTTATACCACTCACTCAATTTATGACCGCTTAGAGGTCACGAGAAAAAACGCGCTAAATGAAGATTTACTGTGGGTGAAGTAACACCGATGACCGAACGCTGCGCATATACACTCTAAACTTTTTTTCCTCCCATATACTCCATAGAGGTCCTTTTTCGCCTGTCCTCTAGTGGTCCTCCTTGTAGGAGTTTTTTTACTACATGGAACAGGGAGGTTTTGTTTACCTCCTCAAAACAGGGAGTTTTTAGGTTATAGAAAGGAGGTATTTAGGGAGTGTTAAGAAATGTTCGGGAGAATTTAAGGAAGTCAAAATGGAGTATTCTTTACTTCCAGAAGGGCGTTTTTAAGTTATGTTTATGGAATTTTTAGGCGGTTGAATAGGAGCCATTATGGCTCCCTTTGGAAGTACTTATGTTAGTTTAGGGGCGTTTTTAGGAGGTTCAAGGGAAGCATTTACTTCTTTTGAATGGAGTTTGACGAAAGCTTGGGGAGTTTTGTAGGCCTTCCGAAAGGAGGTTTTCAAGGCCACAAGGGAGAATTTCTAGTTCCCTGCGGGAGTACTGATTTCACACGGTTTTTCTCGATTTCAGGTTTATTTCAAACGAACTATCGCAGACAAGTTTACATGGTACATGGTGTACACAAGGAGGTTCCGAAATAAATACTTATGGCGACCTCATATTCGAAATCACAAATGGTACATTGCTAAATAACACGCCAGTTAGGAATTGAAGACCGCAATACGATGCTAGTTGAACAAAACGTAGAAACAATATTACTACAAGAACTGGAAATACGCGAAAAACAAAGATAGGCACAAACACAACCGCATGGTAAGTGAAATCATTATAGAATACTAGAGGATCGAGAACGCGTCAGTACTTATCAGAACTTATCAGTACGCATGAGCGCTCAGTACACAGTGAAAAAAATGGCTGCAGTGGTTTACAACAACAAAAAAAAAATCAGTAGGTGGTGAAATGAGCGAGAGCTGTCTGCTAGTTGAACAAATTGTAGAAACAATAGGGAGTTTTAGTATAGCGGAAAGCACCACTTTAGCGCGCCCATAGCGTTAGCGGGCACGCTAACCGTAGCATAACGAGGCGCTATCCGTTCGCGATTGCGGCCCGCAAAACGTTAACGCTACAGCTAAAACGCTATACTAAAACTCTCTAATAATAATACAAGAACTGGAAATACTTGAAAAACAGATAGGCACAAACACAACCGCATGGTAAATGAAATCATTATATAATACTAGAGGATCGAGAACCCGTCAGTATTTATCAGAACTTATCAGTACACATCAGTACTAAGTACACAAAGTGAAGAAAAAATGGTTGCAGTGGTTTACAACAACAAAACAATTTTTCAATTTGTCGTGAAATAAGCGAGAGCTGTGCAACGATTTGATATTGAAAGGTAACAAGCATTTTGTAGGTGGTAAAGGCACAAGAGATAAATGATGTAGGAGACAGACAGCAATGAGATGGCTATGGATAAAGGAGTAATATAAAGAACGAAAAATATGCTGCGGAAAACACCAGTGCGTTTTGATAAAGACACAAATGCGCCAAGAAAAGTGACCGAGTCTGACGGGTTAATTGCAATGATATAGAACAGAATGGGTGGTATCGCGACAGCTTCTTTAGAGTGAGAACAAAAAGCCATGAAATTCGTGTTTTTCGGATAATTTTTAGTTGATTCATTTCGCACCAGTTGCCAATATTATTTAGATAATTGTTTCAAGTTAAATTAGTTTGTTAATATTATTGCTTCACTGAAAGATAGCTGTATTATGAGCATACAGAACGGTCCATCAAATATCCCGTTTTCAGTAAAAAAAAGAAAAAAAAAAAGTCAGAAATGTAATACGGAATTCTTTTTGACTACTATCCAATGATTACAGGATTGAAAACAAATATTAGTGAGCGATATTGATGCGATAAAAGTTAATTAGTTCTAAATCCTTCACACGTGGTTTGGCGCAGGCAAGGTCCAAAAAGCCATGTTCCACAAACGTTAGAGCTCTGTGTGCCTTCTTGGGATATTGAATGTTGAAAATCCAGAACGATGCAAACAGACTACACAGTCCTCCCAGTAAAGATGATGCAGTCAAGACACGCTGGCCATCGATGTGGAGGCTAACTTCCCCGTTCACGGAATGCAGGCAGGGAGTCAGAGGAACATCTGCCTGAAAAAGCAAAAAAGAAAAAAAAAATGCCCCACACGTAAAATTCAAAACAGACACTATGGTTAAATGAACTTAATTCGGTACAGTAATAAAATTGTAAGGCCAAGTTCCCTGCGAATTCCAGTACCTAAATTAGGAATGCAAAGGCTTCATAAAACCAAGTGCCAGTACATTAACCGTCGTGGCTTTTGGAGCAATAAAAAAGATATTACTTCCGCACAATATACTCGAGCACAACTTTAAATGACAGTGAAGATAAAATGCAAGTCTCTGTAGGTTGATAGATTAGTTTTTGTTTTTGACTGAAAAACACTTTGGTATTGCATGATTTTGTTAACTGCTGTTTCTTGCTTTAAGATGCCAGCTTGCATCTATTCAAGTGAGTGGGCACACAGTTAAAGATGCAAACCCTTACACTGCCTCTCCCCTACCATGGTGGCTCACTTTCATAGAAAAAGTGGAGCTTTTGCGAGCTGGACGGCTGTTGCAAGCCGTGGCAATACTCACTTCTGCTGGAGGGGCCAACTTGGTTTCCGAATGCAGCCTTGCCTTGTACAGCACAGCCTATCCTGCCTTAAGATCTATGAAGTCATTCAACTCGATCATGTATCAGGATCTGCAGAAGAAAATCGTGTCAGCAAATAATGAATTCATGCCGGACAGGCACCCACTGTTTCAGTTATACTTGCAGATACCTCCACCTATTTCCCTCCTGGTGTTACATCCAAAGCTAATTTGTTACGGCTTGTCTCATCAAGTATGGTCATTTGTCATAACACAGCTAGTCATACAGGAAAGTCCTTCACTGGGTCAGAAAACACTTTCTTTTTTTACAGTAGTAATAAACTAGGCGACTCAGTCATCCGTATTCTGACACCTTAATATTCTGTGTCACCGAGCTGACAAGCGTGATTGGTGCATAAGGTCATTTGTAGCCGCAACCGTTACTACAGCCTTGTTAGCTAACGTAAACCTCGTTCATGGCACCAAATTACTTGTGATTGCATGGCAACAAAAAAAAACAGCTGAAATGGAAACGCTATTCTCGCAAACTTACCAACGCTGCATTCCACACACACCTGCCTTAGTTAATTTACCGTGATTGTAGAAGTTTCCGTCACGTAAAACCACAGTGCACTTTTTGGAGCTGCAAGCTCCGTGTCAAAATCGGGTGTCAGATGAATCGAGTAATTTTTGTGTATGGTCTTACTATTGATTATGACAAATTTATTACCAACAAAAGAAGAGTGTGTGCATTGTTCTTGTAAAAAAATGATATCCTTTTTTATACCCGGCAGACTTGTGTCATGCTACGGCAAACTCTGTTCTCTTCCATAAGGGCATGAATTTGTGTTTTTAATTACGTGGCCTTAGCTGGCGACTGACGGGCCCCGATTGTATACAGACCCCTCATTATCATCCGAAAGGGAATAAAAACATTTCGGTTTCGAACCACGTCGCCGTCGTGGTCCACACTATATGCATTTAATCGTTCGATAGGCTCATAGCATCTTTTACGCATGTCACCGTTTCCTTAATAGGGTACGCTATTAGATGTGAAGAGTCGACTCAAGCGAGCAAACAACCCCACCGAATCTACAGGGCACAGTTTTCGAAGGGGGTGGCCGTCTGATCTGCGGCTTTCGCCGACCAGAGCGCTAAGAATGAGTCAGAGCCTTGAACGAAAACAACACAAAGACATATATTTGGACAGGCAAGCCATCAGAAGCGTTAACAAATAGATATTACAAAGTAGAGCAGTTAACTAAAAAGAACACGAGCAGTTCGATGCATATGAGAGACAGAGTCCCACAATATTCACCGACCGGGCCCGACGATGCACCGCTGTCGGAGGCGATTCGGCTACCTGAGTAACCGTCACGTTGCTTTGAAACGACGCCGCGCGCGACAAACGATTTCATATCGAATGCCCTGTTACAAACCGGCCTACAAAAGAATGCGAATGCATACCCCAAAAGCCACAAACAAGTACAATAAAACGAGTGTGCGCTTTTTTCTTTGCCCGTGCGTGTACGTGCTGTGTGCGGCACGGGTACTTCGCAGTTAACCCTATCCAAACGTTTGACAAAGGCATCGACTGATGAAAGAGCACTTACCAGCGAGCTGTCCACAGCTGTCGCCGTATCCAAATGTTGTTAGCGGCCGTTCGTCGTGTGACAGGGGCACATAAAAATCTTTCCACCAAATGGCACTACTAGTCCTTCTCAAATAAGAAAAAATGATGGCCCAAGGCGAGGCGCTTGAAGCTCCGGCCGCACCAAGTCACCGGCCGCGCTGCATTGAAAAGCACGGAGGCTGTTTACATCCGGGCAGCAAGTCGTGCCGCCAGGGCAAGTTGAGTCGCTGCAGTCGGGTGCGTTGGCGCGCTGGCACGAGAATTTAAATTGTCTATATATGCGCAACCAAGCGAAGCAGATGAACATTGCAATTGTTTGCAACGGCGAGAACTGTCTCTTTGTTAGCAGCAGAGTTTGACAACACCTACCGCCAAAATAAACAGATTGAAACAACACGGCCGCGCTGTCTGCTTGTGATTGCGCTGGCTGAAGCATCTATACGGGTATACGTACGGTATCGGTTTTGTAGCTGCATGCAACTGTCACGTCCTGCTTTCTCGTTCTAATTAGCACTAGTCCACGGTTGAAGTGCTGACACACGGAAACAACACAAGACTAACATGGCGACCGCCCGCTTGAGATGATTACCCCAGATGGGGAGTTTATTGTGGACGTGGTTGTTTACAAGGGACCGAACGCCATCTCACAAATGGTGTTATGTCGTTCTAAATCCTCCCTTTTGCTACACGGATGGGCAGCGGTACTACCATGGAGGTTCGTCCACTTGTTTAGACCATGCCTAGGGAGTACATTTTTTGCTATAAGTACTTTTCAGGGCACATTACTTGATTAAAACTCCATTTCCGGCTAGTTTGCGTTTACAGTGTACGTACGAGCGATATTTCGTGTACTTTTCATCGTTTGTTTGCACCAATAAAAAGAGATAGCGCCAAAGCAAAAAAGGCTTTAGAATATATCTTTCTTCACGCCACGATTCGTGCGCTTATTTTTTTTTATTTTTTTTTTTGCGAGAGTTTGCCTTACGGCTTATGCTGTTGTGATAACAGTGGCGCCTATAGAGATTTGTGGCCCCCCTGTCTTGTTCTTTACTTTAGTGTTTTGCTCTCCACTCCGCAGCCATAAAACTAGTACAAAAATCATTTCGCGCACTCGGAACTTCTTCCTACAGCACGGCTTATCGGCGGTACTATGGAAAGGTTTGTATAGTCACAATTCGGTGGATGGCGACTGCGCGGAAGTCATAAACAACGTCATGCACGAGGTTTGAACTTTCACTGCGAGGTCTTACAGCGCGTAGTTCAGAAGTACAAACGGACACTGTGAGGCGCGCCGAGTTAAGAGTCGCGAAATAGTTCTGGCCATCTGGGTTCCTTTGATGCGGGCCCGAATTTCGTACACATGAGCGCTTTTGGCTGTCACTTCTGTCAGAAATACCGCCTCGCCGCCACCGAACATTTCGGGTCGCGACCTGTAGGCATAGCTACTAACTCTTGGTGATATGTACAAAATGCGTAGATCATGCTCCGAAGATCGCATCTGGCTTTGCATGTTTTAAAAGTGGAGTTGATTTCGCGCAGAAGATTTCAGCACACATTCATGAACGCGAAAAAAATATATTTAGAAAAAAGCTGGAAGTTTTCGGTCACAGTTGCAAACTTCAGTTTAATTGTTGGATGCCGGTCGCGGCCGCCGCTTGTCTGATGCACGGGAAAAACGAAAACGCCCGTGTGTTGAGACTTCGGCGAACGTTAGGGATCCCCAGGCGGTCAAAATTAAACCCACTACGACGTGCCTTATGTCCTGCAGGTGCAGTTTCGGTGGGTAAAACCTTCAATTTTTGCAGTTTTTTTATGTTGCAGTTCGCCTCTGGCCGTTGTTAATGTGCTCCACCTCTGTACTTTCACGCTTCTGTGAGAAGTTAACCAGTCCCGCGTCTAATGGAAAGCCAGGTATCTGGATTTTGCGTGTGGAGGTCCAGCCTGTGGGACTTGGCGGAAAGTTGCGGCCAGCAGTGGCAAGCGTTCCGCGACTGCATCTACGACGCCGTTGCTTCCAGGGCTTCTACCTGTACCTGTACTTCGGCAGCATCGCCTTCCTGCTGTACGTGTACGTGTTCCTGTTGCGACACGACAAGGTCAACTCCAAGCTGGACCACCTGACCGACACCTTCAGCGACAAGCTGCGCCGCCTCATCGGCCTGCGCGGCACCTCGCGAGGCGCCACCAACATGGAGATCCCGCCGGCGCCCAAGAAGCGCGTCTACGACGCCACCACGCACGCCGGAAGCTTCTACCTCAGGCTCGGCGCAGTCGGTGAGAATTCGCCCCATTTGGTACTCTCGTCGTGCGTCCGCCTGGAGAACCGCTGCGTATACAGCCTCGGCCCTTAGTAAGGAAACCAGCTCAAGAGGTTTTGGTTAGCCCAACTGGCATAGAACTTGCGTGGAGAAGAACATAACTCAAATTATCATTGAAAGTAGCGAGTATGGAAGTTTATAAGTAAAGTTCAGTCCCAAACTCACCGCGTGTAGTACGCGGGTAGCCGAGGGGTCTTCTCGCCCAAGGTAGTACTATATGCGAAAACAAATGCAGGATTACTTCTTAGAAAGCCTGCGGTGAGTCCGGGACTGATAATCGAAGGGCCTTATTGTACACCTGCAATGTCAGTTGGCTTGTTTTCTGATTCGCATAAGGTATATGCCTTCAGTATACGTTACGTTCTGTTTCATTTTAACGTCCCGGAACGAAGAGTAGTAGTCGAGCACGAATGCGCCGGATACTGAGCCATTCGATCCCACGTGTGGATGTGGCTCTAAATGCGCCGAACGACCGCGGATGGAGACGTGCAAGCTAGGGAGGGTGTCACACCGCTAAGATAAGAGAGCTGAGATAAGCTGCACATAAGTTATGATAGGCTACGCCTGTGCGACTATTGCAGTCCCAGTTTTGCGTGGCGCGAGAGTTGGAGATTTGTCTCGTGAAAGGTGGAAAATGATATTTCTCGGAGCAATAAAATTAACTCGTTTTCATTCGAGGCTCACTTCATCATCCTCAGTGGAACCAGTAGGCATGAATTGTTTGTTGAAATGAGTCAACTTGAACTTTATACAACTGCCGTAGCGGTCATTAGTTTTTTTATGCGTGTCCACTAAGCTTAATACACACAAGGAAAACAACGATACGTGCGTACGTAACTACGTCCGCCTGAGGCGAACGGTATGAGTACATTTAGGCCAAGTACTGACGTTTTCTCGAGCCACGTTTCAAGAAGCGCAGGAAGCAGGGTGACCCGAAAGCTGTCGGCAAGCTTTTACTGAGGCGATCATACGGCACATCGCTCCCGAAGTTTCCGCCGTTGTTTGCATGCAGCACGCCACGGTGTCTGCACCTTTGCGGTATTTATAAAGCGCGCGCCAAGTCCGATCGTCAACTGTCTCTTCACCACATTAGGGAGTTTTAGCATAGCGGCTAGCGTACGCTACCCTAGCGTCTGCGGGTGTCGGGATTTAGCTGGGCATGTGCACAACACTCGTTCCGGTGACGGGCTTCGCCGCGGCCGCGCATTTGTTCCGGTGACGGGTAGCCCACCTCGCCGTCCCCGCGCGCGCGCATGCGCAGTCCTGTCCCGGTCGGTACCCGCCGCCGGTAGCGTTGTGTACGCTAGCCGCTATGCTAAACCTTTCTATTTCCTAAATGCTTCGTGGTGAAGCTTTAATTATCCTTTGAAAGATGAGTGCTTTTGCGAACGGGACGCGGTAAAAGCCGGGATGATATGCAAATTATTGACACTAAAACAGCGCAAAGACGAGGACGGAAGAAGTGACAAACTAGAGCGCTGTCACTTTTTCCGTTCTTGTCCTTGCGCTGTTTTTAGTGTCAATAATTTGGATATAAGCTAGCCCCAGGTCAAGCCTTACTAACTTATACGAAAAATTCTGATGGCTTTCGAGTCTGTGCTGACAGAACACATCCTTCCTTGCATTAGAGAGTTTTAGCATAGCGGAGCGTCCGCTAACGTCACAGGAGCGGAGTACCGGGACCCGACTGCGCATGCGCGCGCGGGGAGGGCGAGGCGGTAGCCCCTCACCGGAAAGAATTAGCGTTCCCCGCGAGGCATGGGCGACCGTCGCGGCGGGACGAATGCGCCCTGCCCAATCAAGTCCCGGCACCAGCTGCCGTAGCGTTAGTGGATGCTAGCCGCTATGCTAAAACTCTCTACTATCGACCTCATCCGGGACACCGTTATGTGCTGATGTAGAGGACGTTCTACCCCGGGGGCTATCGAGAGAGAGAGAGAGAGAGAGAGAGAGAGAGAGAGAGAGAGAGAGAGAGAGAGAGAGAGAGAGAGAGAGAGAGAGAGAGAGAGTAGAACTTTATAGAGCAAAGAGGCTGCTGAGCTCTAGGCTTCGCCTCGTGGTGGTCATCCCTAGTCTAGGTTAATTGATTTTATAAGGTTTAACGCGCCGACGCTACAAAGGCGATGAGGCGCACCGTAGTGGAGGCCTCCGGAATAATTTTGACCACCTCGTGCGCCGATATCTCCACGAACACACGGTGTTTTCGCTCTAGCCTCCATCACTGCTGCCTTCATGGATCCAACTGCTTCATTTCTTGTGTTGAGCTAAATTTTCCTTAACTAAGGCTTCCACTTGTTGAGACGTGTTCCACGGCGTTTTCGCCTGCGGTGGTAGCAGATGCGCCGTTCAAATCCTCGTTCCTTTGCCGCCTACTCAGACGTCTAATTAGACTGCTTTCTAAGCTGTCTGGCTTGCTGTCTGTGAATTGGAACGCACTCAAAATTGCGCAATACAGCAATGCCGAAGACTCGAACCACTGGAAAAAGTCGCCAGTCAGAAATAAAAGTTCCGTGGTCTGTTTTTCACATACAGCCGCTGCCCTAGCAGGCTCAAATTATATCAAAAAAGAGACTAAAAACGGGAGAAATGGGTGAGGGGGACAGAATAGCTTTTTTCAGCCATGGCGAAAGGAACTCGCCCGAATCAACGTGTATTGAAAGCCATGGTTGCAAGGCAGCTATACTGGCCCACTGGTGGATGGCTTGTGTCACGAATTCGGGGCGAGCGTGCCCGTTATCTTTACCGTGTAAAGGAAGCGACGTCTAATCTCGAATAAGATAAAAAGCGCTGCGGTGGTGCGCCTAATACCACCTTCGGGACGTGACTGCAGACGCCGGATTTCAAGGGAGGTGCGTGGCTTGCTGAAACTTGAGCACCAGGCAGGATATATTCACATAGAGATTAGTGCCGGAAAAAAAGTGCGCGCCAGTCCACCCTGTGGGGGTGGTTGGGAAGCGAAGCTTTATACACCGCCTACCACGCGTGACTACGGCCCGCTTGCGTTAATCCCACGTTATACGCTGTACCTGTAATAACGTTCTTTATTATTTCACTTTAGCACGGCGTTCAGAACGGCTTTTCGATCGGTGTGATGCACAATCAAACTTTGCGCTTTCACCTCAGTAATATATTGTAGCAGCGGGTCGACTGCGACGAACACAATTTTAACTGTTTCTGGTTTGTTTCGTACGAATCGATCGTTGAGCTGTCTACCGCATATCCGAAATGCAAGTAATCCATAAACCGGCGGAAAAGATAGAGGGAAGTGAGAGGCCATGCGATGGTGCGAGCTTCGTAATTTTTACAAACTCCTAGCGCATGCACAAGACGCGCACACAGCCGCTACACGTGCCGCGGGCGGAGCGCTCAGCGGCGTGAGAGGTCGCGTCACGCTGTCACGTGGAATTAAGCGAGAGCGCAGGGGTAAACCCGCAGCTGTACTCGGTGAGTACACAGTCTGTCTCCCCCGTCTCCGCGTGCGCTGCTAGCTCAGTTGGTAAGACAATGGGCGCTCGTTCCGTGTCTTTATTTGGTCCTGGGTTTTATTCCTGGGGGTGTCAGTAATTTCTTTTATTTGTTCGCGGGAGTTTTCTGTTGACGCCGACGGGCGCGACAGAACCATAGTACAAGGCTTCGCTTTAAAAATGTTACTGGGTACAGCTATACTCGGGTACAACTCAAGAACGGCGACGGAAGTTTCCGCTGTGCCTCATCACCGTAGCCGGATGTTACTCCGCGCGGCGCAAGTAGTGCATTACTGGGAATATTTTGAACATGGCACGAGCCATTTCCGTGGAGCCATTTCCGTGATTTATTGGACTTAATATGCTTATAAACTACTGCAGCGACGACAAACAAGCTACGTGAGAAAATGCAGACAATATCACGCATTCATAGCAATCTCCTTTCAAAACGCGCGCGTCCGTTGATATCCAGGTCCGTCGCTTCGGCGGAGCGATACCGTACATGAGCTTGTTACCGAGTGTAGTGTCACAAGATAAGACACAGCGTACCGTCACTGTGGCCCGCACTGAGGTCACTGAGGCGGTGGCCATTTTGGTGCTTATCAGTGTTGCCAGACTGCCGCTTCTGCGGCCTTGCCGCTCACTTTGACAAGTTCATTTGTAAACAACACTGCCGAAGACGCAGCAACACAGTACAGCCGGTAAAACGGTTGTCTATAACAGCGATTTCAACTTCAACCAGCTACATCCGAAAACTACCGAAACATACTCGTTCCAAACATGTCGGAGGCAAAAGCGAAGGGCTAAGACTTCAGAATTCCGGAGTAGTTTTATTCAAATCCCGCTCCGGCGGGGCAGGATAGGGCTGAGAGTACGAACGCTGTGTTATAGACAAGCCTTTTACCGGCTGTACCTTCGGACACATGTCTGCACGGCTCCGGTCTTTTCGGTACAGGACATTTCGGTACAGGGCGTTTCGGTACGGTCTTTTCGGTGCACGGGCGTTTCGGTACACGGGCGTTTCGGGACACGGGCGTTTCGGGACACGGACCTTTCGGTACAGGACATTTCGGTACAGGGCGGTTCGGTACAGGTCGTTTCGTTTCGGCGAGTGCTTTAGGCTGCGAGCGTTGTTTAAGGGGTGGTTACAAGCACGGAATTTGTACCTATTTATTACAGATGTTCTTGTTCGAAATTCTGCGTTATTTTAGGCCAGCAGTTGGTTATGCGGCCTTCCCAAAAAAACCTCTGTTGATTTGTTAAATATTAGCTGCGATATTTGTAGCATTCAGACAACCTATAAGTGTTCATTATTTTGTTTCTTAGCGACCTATTATCACCAGAATGTTATATAACAAATCAGTGATAGTATCATCGTGTTTTTCACTCGTTTTTTTTGACGACTTATCACCTGTTTATTTTTTCGAAAATCAGTGAGGTAAATATTTTCTTTTTGCACTTTGCGGAAACCCTTCGACAACGGTTGCGGGAATGAGTCCCACCGCACGGGAAAGGAACCTGTCCCTTTATAACGTAATGACGAAGAAGTTGCAATTTCTTGTGTTTCTGCATTTGTGTGCGTTGCATTCTTCTGATAACGCAAGTACTTGAGGTGTTATTAGCAATGCATTACGGAAGGCACCTATTGTACCTTGCCGCACGCTTCCGTCCCGAGTTATTCGTAGTTAGCAGGGACTGCGGCGGGTTTATTGTGTTTGTGAATCAAATTTGGAAATGCTTTGTAATGACGTTGAAAGCACTCTGTAATGTTTTATGCAGCATACATACAGTTATTCTTCTTCGCAAGGACTGCTCATCTGAAATTCTTGGCGTTTTGCTAATATGGTCGTGACCTGAGACCAATGTCACCTGCTGCTCCCCATAATCAGTACTTTTTTGAGCCGCACAGCGTTAAAATGATGTTCGCAGAAGCAGGTGTCGGCACGACATTATACATGGCATATAGATATATAAAGTGCCGACTGCAACATATATATATACTTTATATATATATATATATATATATATATATATATATATATATATATATATATATATATATATATATATATATATATATATATATATATATATATATATATAAAGTGCCGACTGCAACAGGCATGCTGCAGGTTAAAATGAGCCGCTGCAACTCAAATCGTGTGGGATGATGTAAGTGAAAAACCCAGTGTAACACATTAGCGCTACAATTCCGACGGATAATGTTTCTAACTGCACTGTTAAACCATTTCATTCTTATTTATAAGATAGGTGTTTACTTAGTGTAACAGCCCTGAAGAGCGCTTTGTGCATAAGAAATATTTCCCGCAGCAAACATGCACGTCAAAGCAGCGTCCCCGAATAGGAGCGACGTTGGATCGTGGCTCATTGGTACTTCTGAAGTACGGTACTTTTGTGACAAAGAACTTCGCTACTCAGAACAAAATCGAAAAGAATGTCTAAGTAATTGAATAATTGATTCAAAGAACATTTATGCAAAAGTAAACAGATGAAACAGGATCGAGGAACTACCCTCAACAAATATTTACAGGAGAAATCGCTTGAAAAGCATGCGGATTCGTAAGTAGGCGTTAAATAATCACAATATGAGCTCAGAAGCCGTCTTAAAAAATAGATCCTAGAGATCCTGTGCAAAATCAAATCAAAACAAAAACAAAATAAAGAACTAACTGATATGTTCATGCAGCGAAAACTCTTTAAACCCGTAACTTTTTTATTCTGGACCAAAATTTTGGACCGAAGGGGCTGCGGAACCCCAATGGAGGTTCCCCGTGGGGTCAGTCACCTGTCTTACCAGAATTTCTCTGGACGCACGGAGAGTGGGGGAGGAGCGTGCATGGCTTGCGGCGGAGCTTGCCTAAATCGCTCGCCCTAAGATCGGGCTCCCGCTGACATTCGTGCCGCTAACCATTCGGGGTACCAAGGCATTTTTTTTTATCAGAATGCGCCGAAGCCCAAGAGATCACGTGGGCGACGACGGTATGGGAAACGCGAGGGCGCAAATTAAAAATTCAGCCCCGCGAGAGGACGAATATTTAGTATTTCTTTTTTCATTGTAGTGTTTAACGCGCCGACGCAAAACGCAGGCGATGAGGCGCGCCGTAGTGGAGCGCTCCGGATTAATTTTGACAACCTGGGGATCTTTAACGTGCGCCGAAATCTCGTACACACGGGCGTTTTTGCTTTTCGCCTCCATCAGAAAAGCGGCCGCCGTGGCCGGTAATCGAACCCGCGACCTCGTGCTCAGCAGCGCAACGCCTTAGCCACTGTGCCACCGCGGCGGATAGAAAATACATGATGATATTGTCGCTAAAGAAACGAAGTAATGAACAAGCTATACATTTTCTGGCTACGGTTACGCAAATAGGCATTTTTTTGGCAATGCCGCATAAATTTCTACTGGACTAAAGTAACGCAGAAATACAAGCAACAACAGTTGTAATAAACAGGTTCGATTTGCGTACTTGCAACTCCCATGTTAACAACGCACGCGAATTTGGCCGCCTCAAACGCTCGCTCGAATTCGTTTTCGCACCGAAACGACCTGTACCGAACCGCCCTGTACCGAAATGTCCTGTACCGAAACACCCGTGTCCCGAAACGCCCGTGTACCGAAAAGACCGTACCGAAACGCCCTGTACCGAACCGCCCTGTACCGAAAAGACCTAGACCCATGTCTGCAGCCGAAATGCTGCGCAACGCGTTATCCTTGATTCGCGTTCGGAACGACGCCAGTCGCGCGCAGCCGCAGAGCAGGGAGGACAAGCTAAGCTTATACCAAATTTGACCGACTAAAACACATAAACAACAAAATGGCTGTGCCCATGAACCGTCGCGGTGTAAACAAATGTCACGTGATGCGAACTGACCAATGATCACGTCGGCGGCAGAGAACAATAGGAGAAAAGAGTGCCGATACTCTAACTTTATCACTAGGTACAGCTACCCCTGTATTTAAGGCGGCAGGGCATCGAATGTGTAACTCAGGGGGTGCGGTTTGGGCTGCCATTTCGAGCCAGCGTGATTATATCTATTTTTATCTTATCTTTCATTTCTAAAAAAACAAAAACGGGCTCACGCCTTCCGCTACGCGACAGGCCACGGGGATTAACCGGGTGGCACTGACATTCATCTGCTCACCATTAGCGGCACGAGCCGTCAAAGTGTTCGACGCGGGTCAACCAGACAAAAGTCGTAGTATCCCAAGACTGACCGAAACTTCAAGACTACGGACCGCCGGCGCGAGCAGTGAATTACGCGATCACGGATCCACAAACCGGCAGTGTGCGCCCCCCCCCCCCCCCCCTTCCCCCCCGCTCCCACTCAGGTAGCAAGCAACGACAGTCGCTCCGTAGAAAATGCCTTGTATCGACAAGCGTGCATGACATACCTCGTGAGGGCTGTCAGTCGTATCCCTCGGACAGTAGGCCGAGTTTCCCCGTAAGGAAAAAGGAGGCATGCGAGGGAAATCCTTCGCCCAACCAGGACAGGGGTCTCACGAGCCCGAAGCGGTTCTGCGCGCCGCGCGGAGGGGGCTAATACTACAGTGAACTAGAATTCTGATTTACTGTAGTGTGTGTAGCTAACATTTCACATCCCTATCATGTCTGCATGTGCATATGCATATCATGCATCTCTAAGCCTTGCGCCAAGACATAAACTATCGCTCAGGTTATCTTTGGTGTGCAAAGAGCGCCGTTTATCTCGATTTAATTAGCTTGATCCCTTATTCATGACGTTACTGGAGTACATAGGTGATTTGATACTCGGCTTAGCCCAGCATTGCTGCAGCGAAATTATTTCTTTTGTCCCGGGCGAAAAGCACATTTTCGTTTCTCACACGACGTTGTCGACGTCGATTCTCCCACTGTGGAACGAAGTTATAATAAAGCAGACATCCATGGCTACGTTGCGCTGAGATATGCTGCAAGATTTGTGCCACTGCAATTTCGAATTTAAAATTGTACCATACATAATAATTGAAGGAAACTTGATATTTTATGGATGAAAGTAGACTATAAGGGTTGTAGCTGCTTCTCTGCCGACCTGATGGCAAAGCTCCTAGCGAAGTGTATCGGTGGTCGTCAGAACAGACACCACAAAGCGCATAGAGTGGGGCGTTCGAGGTTTTGCGCCAATCAACAACAGTGGACAGCTTTAAAAGCGATGCAGGCTCTCATGATGGACTCAGTAAAGACATTTGTTACATATCCCTTCTCTTCGTCCTGGTCGTGGCAACGTAGCTCAAGAAAAAAAAAAAAAAACGGAACAGCGCGAACGAAACAGGACCGAGGAATAGAAACACATTGAACACAAACGTGCGCGGTCTACGTAGAATACAAACGGGCGCTGTGTTCTACGTTTTTCTTTTTCTCGGTCCTGTTTCGTTCGCGCAGTTCCGTTTTTTCGTGAACATGAACCAACTAACTCACACCATACACCTGCTGGCTCAAGAAAACTGCATTTAATAAAATTGTACTCCCGACGGTGCGCCTCGAAGGGGGCTGTTGTTTCCCGTTCCCTTTTTTCTACTTCCAGCTTTTGGAACGGGGAGCATGATCTACTCCGGGCTGGAGTTCGGCCAGTTCTTCGAGATGGAGTCGGACTCCAAGTGCTACAACATACTGTTCAGTCTGACTCCGGCTACACGGATGGCGTTCACTTTCTTTCAGCTCTATTTCATCTTCATCAACTCGAGGGTGAGTGAGCGTGACTAATTCCGGTTTGGGCAATTGTGAGAATAGAAAACTAGAGAGAGGGAACGACGTAATTGGTTTGTTAAACGCCTCACGTATGCGTGTAGTGAAGAGCCCCGGGTTTTTTAGTGCTGCGACAAACGTTGTTCACAAAAGCGTTGTCGGATACCGCCAGCACCGGTAAAGACTCCGCGCGCCCTGTTCGCCATAAATTAGAGAAGATTCCTCCAAGGACTGTTCAGGGGATGTGAAGCAAGTACTTAATTGCGTAAAGCCACCTACCTGTAAGTCTTGTATGATATGACAAGTATAAATTTATTTCAAAATTTCAACTCGCGTGGCTAAGCAAGCGGCCGAACGGTGTGGCATATCCACTAGCAAGAGCAGTGTGGGCCTCGTTGCCTGGACCGCGTCGCCGACATGGCTCTTGCGGGCAGCGGCAGCACGTAGCAGTATCTCTCCTTTAATTTTTTAAGGCGATATCCTCAAACCGTTACGTTTCAAGAAGGCGCGTTGGGAGGTGCATAAAATAGGCGGTCTAAAATAAAAACATCAGGGAAGCTTGCACTCGCGCGCAAGACTTGAATGGCGAAGCGGTTGTAGGGGAGCATTGCCCGACACATAGTTGAGTTTCAGTATCATTGTTGATTTGCATAGTTGCGACGCTAGTAATTGTCGTCCTATGAATCGAAGTGGTCATCGCGTCGTCTTCGCGGCGAGTGGTGGAAGCGAAGTCATCCTCAGCATTGCAGACTTCCACCGGTTCAACTGGCGAAGCTTGCACTAAGTTGCGCAAGGCTTGAACCATTGCGAAGATGCAGGATTTCTTCTTACGTGAGGACTGAAGGACACATCACCACGCACTTGTACAAGTTTAAATTTGTTTATTTACATGTTCCGTCGTCGCTTTGCACTATCGTCATATGCATCGAAATCGTCGCGTTCCTCATGCCAAGCATTACATGCGCGGCAACGCTTGACGACAGCGCTGGAGGTTTTTTTTTTTTTTGCTAAAGCCACTGCGCGAGCCGGGAGCGCTCGGCAGTCGCCGCGAGGCATGTGCTTACACCCCCACAAGGCTTGAGGGGGTGTAACTCGGGGATCTCGAGCCAGGAAAGGCAAACAGCAGTGCGGAAGGAGGGTCAAAGGAGGCATTTGAGAAAGGCGACTCAGCGCGCGCCAGGAAAGGGAAACAGCTGCGCCAAAGAAGGCAGGCAGCTGGCGCACGTGCGGTACTGGCTGCCTTGATAGGTCGAACTGGACGATCCTGTAGCGAGCGAGGGAAACGAGCGTCGGAGAGGGTATTCAGCGCGGCCGGAATGAAGTTGCAGATCAACAGAAGGACCAACTAGGCTTACGCCTTCACATTCTTAGACGTAAGCTTCCCCTGTAATTTTTCTGAAATAAACATAGACCGGGAGGAGTTTAATGTATCTGGGTTGTTTAAGCATGGCCGGGTTAGAGCGGTGGCGCGCGTGCGTTGCGCCTCCGCTCTAACCCGGCCGTGGTTTAAGCTCCCCGAATGTATTGGTGCCGCGAGAGCCGAAAACACGATGCAGCGTCTTTTTCATCCTTTTTTTTTGTTATGCTTGGCGCAGGTCATGTTTTGTTTTTGCCTTTATATATTCTCTCTTCAACGTCGTTTGTTACGTGTTTCTTTATCAATTTTCGTTAAAAACGATCTAATGCACTTTTTTTAATTGAAAGAACGCTGTAATCTTCATTTCTGCACTTGTACTTTCCCTGAAATAGGTCTAAGGTTTCCTTTACGCTTTAACAATGTTGAAATGTTCGAGCCATGTCAGCAGTTTTAGTAGCCGAGAGAAGTGCTGCATATGTATATGTAGATATGCCTTTGGAACGGTTGCTGAAAACGGCGGCTTCAGAGAAAACGGACGACGCCAAAAGATGAACGCCAAGAATGTCCTGGTGTTTGCCAAGATATGCGTCGCGTATAAGGAACCGCCAAGATAAACTATCCTCAGGGAAATGTCTGGAGATACTGCCATCGGTGGTGTGTGCCATGTCTCATAGATGCCAGATGAAAGCCGGAGGAGAGAAGTCTGCAGTGTCGAGAGCGGGATTTACGCGCGGTGGCACGCGACCCTCTATAGGTAGTTCGCAGAAGGCAGCATTCAAGCGAGCTTTGGTGGAATATATAAGAGCAGCAAAGGCGAAATACCAAGCGAGTATGGTCGCAGCCACCGCGAAAAAAATGACTGCGCAAATCGCTTCGAAACCTGTGGAAACAACAACAAAAATAAAAACAAAACAAAGAGTTGTAGATAGCCGTAACAGTAAGTTTTAACAGCGGAGCTGTTGTACGAGCCGTAAGTTCCATCTTTCAGGGAAAAAAAATACGAAGAAAATTACGAGTGCTCGTGAGCGCGCGCCTCGCGGCCACCGCCGAGTCCCCGGCTCGCGCAGTGGCTTTAGCAAAAACAAGCAAGCAAACAAACAAACAAAAAACAAAACAAAAAAAACTCCGGCGCTGTTGTCAACCGCTACCGTGCATGTAACAAAAAAAAAAAACTTCAGCGCTAATGCTAAAGATGAAAAGACACTCTGCTTGGAAGAGGTCACCGCGGCCGCCGCATTCTCTAGAAGCCATTATGGATAATTGGAGACATAGCTACGAGTGTGCCAATCCTTCCTGAGATGATTGCAGATCGCGCTGCCGCTGCTTCGAGTCGATAACGAAGAACCGGTGGAAGTCTACAACGCTGAGGATGACTTTGCATCCACCACTCTCCGTGAAGAAGACGACGACCTCTTTGATGCATATGACGACGATTATTAGCACCGCAACTATGCAAATAAACAATGATACTGAAACTTAAAGATGGGTCCGGCAATGCTCACCTACAAAAGCTCCGCCATTGGTGCGCAAGATTCTCGCAATTGTTTTTTTTTTTTTTTGCTTGCTTTCATCTCGCATTTCGAACGCGTTTTCTTGAACGCGTCGTTCCTTTCTTCGACGGCCACTTGTTTTCGCTTACTGTCGTAAAAACCAACCAAATGAGCATTCTTGACTAAGTGAACGGGGAGCCTGCCGGTTAATTACATACATTTTGCCTCAAATGTACCTGCAGTTTTCTTTTCGCTTAATAATAAAGACATGTATGACAAGCGCCAGCGGTTCCAGGAGTTTCGAATGGTTCTTGCTTATTATGAACCTCTTGTTCAAGCATCCTGTTAACGTTTGGCCGGAAAGCTCATTCGAAGGACCAGCGGGTGTCTTTTAGAATCGTCTGCTTGGGTCCGGGACGCCGCGCGATTGCGGTGGCTAGGTAGCGGGACCGCAGAGGACGAGCTACGACGGCAAGCCGGGCCGCTAAGGTTAAAATTAAAGCGGCTTTTTTTCTTAGCTCTGCGTCCACATATGCGGCCTCTTTGTCACTATCAAATAACAGTACGTAAAAAGAAAAAAAATCCTCCTCAGGGCGCTTAAGTCCGCCTTACATGCTTTGAATGCGAACGCCGGCTTTTCTGCAGCTCCTTAGCGCTACCGCATTAGAAAGGACCAGAAACACGGCGGCGAAAAGGTGACGCCAAGAGCACGACGCCAAAAATCAACGCAGAAAACGTGTGAGAGTTTGTTCAGATTTTCTTCCCGTATACAAAGAAAGAACACTCGCTCACGACACACCTCCGTCGTAAAACTCCATTGCACCTTGCCATGTACTCGCCGCCTGCGAGTCGTTTCGTCTTCAAGATGCGCACCTTTTTATCTGCAGCTGACTGTGTTTTATGTTTTTCTCTCTCTTTCATGTCTTTCCTTCTGTACGTGCTTCTTCTTTTCCTCCTCCTTCTTTGTTTTTTTAGCCATACTCACCCTGTTGGCCAGGATCCTTAGCTAGCGTTGTTCGGGAATTTTCGTTGTTATTACACGTATTCGCGATGTTGCCTGCCAATTCGCGCAAACGCTCAGCTTTCTCGTTTTCCTTTTTTTTCTCTCCTTGACGCGTCGTCTTAGGGGGGGGGTCATGGCCAAAAATTAAGAAGCGCACCAACTGCTTCATTTCCACTCGCATGTCGCATGCCTTGAACCACCGACCTGCTGCGTCGCGACGATACATCCATGGCCTCGACTTCGTCTGAGAGGCATGTCGCCCGCGGACACTTCGTACGTGCTCATGGAAGTATATCTTACGGCGTCCGTCATCGCTTAGCGCCAATAAGCAATTGTATTGCGCTTGAAAGATGCGGTTCTCGCCGGAGGCCTGTTTTTTTTTTCGTAGGCCTAACATATTAACCATTAGCATATAGAACCCGAGGTAGCCTGTAGGTTATTGTATGTCGAGTGTCCATAATGGTGTGGCGCTGCTCAAATTACAGTCAGTTAAGGGAGGCTTTGAGGAGCGACCACCAGAACTTCCACTTTCGTTGCTCATTTCCTCGCCCGAGAAGTATAGTGAAAAATATTTGCTTGTTTGTTCGTGCGCGCGCGCTGTTGTGCCATCTTAAGTTACAGTTTGTTCGTAGGAGTCTTATTTTGCGGCGCGCAACAGCTCGCCGAACCCCGAAATGAACGCTCTTTCAAGAATGCGAGAGCGTTCCTTAACTTACGAAAGCGTAACAACTTTTTTCCGCGATAGCAAACAGCTGCACGTCAACGTGATAAAAACGCGATGCAAGTTTCCGGAAGAACGTGACTGAGTGGCACAGAGCCGAAGTGCAGCGAATAAACAGGCAACTGATTTACGACACGCTCTCCAAGCAGAGATATTCCGTTCGTATAGTGGCGGATCGGTCGACTTCCGAACTGTGGCACGGGAATTTTGTGCACGACCGAAAAAGCACCCCTTTCAAGTAAAGTCTGATGTAGGTGTTTTTTTTTTTTTTTTCTGTGTGGGTTATGAGACGCACGCGAATACACTGAGCAAGAGATAGAGGGAGAGGGAGAGAGGAAACTTCAAGCCCAAACTGAGCGAGATAATCCTTTCCTTTCTTCCTCCCATTGCTTCGCGTTCTCTCTCTCTTTTTTTTCTTTCTTTCACGTTTGAAGGACGTTCACGTTCCGTCGCTTTTGGATGCGCGAATGGCGGCTGCGGCGAAAAAAACGAAAATTGTTCGAGGAATCTGCGTGGCTGAGGACCATAGTACTGGTGCCGCGTCTCAGACAGTATTATGTCAGCGCACACGCGAGGTTCGCCCCTTATGCATTTAGGTGCCTCACGAACTGGCACAAAAGCTGCTTCTTTGAGTGCAAATGCGTAATAAACGACACAACGCAAAAACGATGTCGGTGCAAGCTTGCATGAGTGTCAGGGTCCTTCAGTGCTACTATCAGAGTCCTTCAGTGCTTTTCAAAAAGCATTGAAGGACTCTGGTATAATATGTTATGTGCGGGACGTTACTCAGTACTCGGAACGCGCTTGGTCCCCAAGCTTTTGCCATCACGCAGCTAGCCGGACGCGCGGTGCTGCCTTCTTATTCCGGGTATACGTATACACCGACTACAAATGCCGACTACGTGCGCAATTCTACATCTAAGCCGAGCGGTAAA